>NW_028221789.1:0-45838 GCF_014529385.1 Adiantum capillus-veneris
TGTTGATCAGGATTAAGTTGGGGCATATTTTGGCCACTCAACAACTCTTCTTCGCAAGGGCCAAAGCTTTGATGACAGGAGGATTCCCTCTTTCATGTTTTCCATTGCCTTCAGTTGGGTTAGAGAGAGTTGATGTCCTAGTCTAGAAAAGAACTCCCTTGCCTTCCTCGGCATCTAGTTCACCTCTGTCTGCAATCATCTTTTCCACACCAATCATCTGTGACTCATCTTCATACCTTTCCCTTGATAGCATATCTTCCACTATATTGTCTTTACCTGCAATGTGCTTAAACTCGAGATTTAAGGACTTAATGTAGGAAATCCACCGCAACATAGTAATGTCTGGCATTGAGCAGCTTGTAATCGTCCCAGAGAAGTGGTAGACAATCTACTTCTACAACCTGACATACACCAATTGGGTACTCTTTCCTATTTTTTCAGGCTGTAACCATACCCATAACTCTCCCTTTATTTGTGGATAGTTTCTTTGGCGAGCACTTAGTACCTTTTCTCCAAATATCACCACATACCTGTGTCCTTCTTCGTCATCTTGCCCTATTTCCCATCCAAATCCTGTAGGACTGGTGTCTACTGTCACAATTACTGGCCTTTGACACTCATAGTCTACCTTTCTCAAAGTTGGTGATGACTGGAGCAACTCCTTTAGCTTTTTCATGGCTTTTACATGTGCTTTTAATTGTCCATTTAAACTTTTGATTCTTTCTAGACAATTGATAAAGAGGATCAGCTACATGTGCATAATGTGGAATCCAAATAACATAAATGACATATGCTCCCAAAAAACCTTCTAACCTTAGTGATGCTAGTGCATGTTTCTTTCATTCTTTGGATGGCATCTACCTTTGTTGGACAAGGTTTCTTACCATATGGCCCGCACATGTGCCCCACAATGAGCACTTCATTGACACCAAACATAGAATTTTTCCTTGACACAAGTAAGATTCACTTCTTTCAACCTAGATAAACTTCATCACAATTATTTATGTAATTTACAAAAAACTTGCGACATCCCTTGAGATCCAAAGCTCCATCTTTCTCACTTTCTTCACATCCTTTGATAGGCAAATCATCAATGAAAGGCATTGTGACTTGAGGAATAAAGTCACGTAAGACCTTATTCATCCCATTCATCATATGTGCAACCGCGTTCGTTGCTCCCTATGGCAAGGTACACATTCTTACCAAACCTAAAGTGTCTTCATGGTTGTCAAGTCTCTTCTTTCTATTGCAAGATAAAATTGATCATAATACCCTAAGTAGAGGTCTCCCATTGAGTAGATTGCCCTCCCTGCAAACACCTCTGCAAAATCATCCTTGAATTGGTCATGTACCTACATTTCTAGTTATCACCTTGTTCACTGGTTGCATATATTGAATGAAGCATAGAGAACCATTCTTCTTTGGAGTTGAAACCGCCTGTTTGAGTATGAGCACAAGAACGCTCCAAAATCCCCTTTTGATATTTTCATTCAATAGCTCTACTAACTTGGGCAAATTTGATTGACTAAATTGGTTATGGCAAACTCCAAGTGTGAGAGTTGGTTCAATATGTATATGATTTGTGGCTAAGGGCTGAGTTTTCCTCATGGATTATGGTTCTGAATTTGTGGTGGAAGTATGTGTGGCTCTTGGTTTTTTTTAATGGATATGATTATGCTACCAAAATGTTTGCAGCCATGTTATATTCTAAAGTGGTTATGCAAGATTGGTTGTTCCTCACCCAAATTTGGTGGGGTGCTCAGTTTTGTGATGTGATTGGATTATGGTTTATGGTTTTTGGGATTGGATCATGAAATGATTTGATGGTTCATGATAAACGTGTAAGGATAGAGATTGTGTACAGTCTAACTACTTGGAAACGATTGTTTGTGCGTATGGAAGGTGCTTCTTTGAATGTTTGTTTTGTAGTAACAAATGGCTCCCAAAGTGACGTCTGAATGCTTTAGCAATGAGAATGAGGTTTTGGCCATAGAGTTCAATAATATGGCAACACGGTTATCAAGAGATAAAAGGAACTCTTTTACTTAGCAATAGGGACCAAAGTCTTTGGCATGCCAGGAAGCATAACTTGTTGGAAGAGTGTTGACCATAGTTACCTTACCCGTCACCAAGAAACCCTTTCATCAATTCTTTATTTACATTGACGATAGTCCAAAAGGCTGGTTTGCTAACCTCAGCCTACTTCAACTCAGGATATGGTTAGGCCTAGAAGACATGTTCTACTACTTGGCAATGCGCTCCCAGATGTTAAGTATTGCTGAAGTTGCTAAGAAGTTTGAAGCTCTTGCAACTGTCATGTGGAAAGAAAAACTAGAAGATAATTATAGACCATGTTGTCGCATGGGAGGTCTGAGATAATACTCTGTTATGGGAGTTAAAAGAATATTTAAAGAGTTGGCTCCGATGGTAAAAGCAGCATAGACTCAATTTTGGTTCACATGTGTACTAAGTATTCGCTCTCCTTGTCTTGTTGTTAGATGGATCTTCTTAATTGTCTAGATGAACTCCCGAGTGATCTTTCACAAAGGGTCTTTTTCAATTATGCGGTTGGATTCAATTTCCATTGGGGAATTAAAGTGGTTTGAGCTTCAAAAAACTAGAGACTACATTGTTCCGAACACTTACGTAGCGTGTGAGTTATATGTTGAAGCCCAACCTGAACATCAAGCACAAGTGCCTGATAGGTTTATGATCGATCCACAGCTTTGGGTCAAGTAAAAGATCCAAGAAGGCAATGTCAAAGTACAACGATATATTCGTTACCTTAAACATGTGTTCACTTTTGGACTTATTGAGTCGAGAGCTCATACTTAGTAAGAAGGCCCTCATGCTAAACCAAAGATATGGCTTTTGTGAAAAGGTCAATATCAGAGTATGGAAGAAGTCAAATGGCAGAAACCGATTCTATTATGTACCCCAGGATTGGTTCAATAGAGTCTATGGGCCTATTATCAAATACAACCCTCACAATGTCACTATTACCTTTGATGACTACGAGAAGCCCAGGTGCATTAGTGACTTTGCCCAAGCACAACCAATGGCAGTAAACTCGAGTAGATATTTCTACAAAGATGATGTAATGAATGACATGCTCATGTAAACTGCTTTAATGGAATACCACCCACAAATGTATCACAAGGAGAGAAATGGTACGAAAAGGAAGAAGTGAATTTAAGTGCCCAAGTTGAAGTTCTAAACTTTGAAACTCAAGATGTAAACTAATATAGGGATAGAACCTCGGTTGTAGGAACCAAGAATTGTTCATAGGACCCTTTTGTATTTATGTATCTCCCTAAAGACACTGTGTGTCTTTTTGGTTTTCTATGATTATAAAAATTTGATTTTTGATATGACTCATTTTTTTTGAGGACATAATATTTGAGTTTGAATCTTGGTTTTATCGCTTGAATGATGGGGTATGTGTGTAGATGACTGACATCTTACCTTGAGGGATATGGGCAGATATACTCTCTCGCCTTATGGTAGAGGAGCATCTTCAAACAGGAGTGGAAGTGCAAAGACTTGTCATTACCATGCATAATGGGGAAGAGAAGAAAAGGTTAATATCCATGGATTTTATTGTACCTAGTACATTCCGAGCTTGGTACCATTACATTGTAGGAATGAGTTTAGACCACCTGAACATAAACCCTCACCCGTTGGGAGCATCAAGTGGATACATTCCAGGTTGGAAAAGGAGATTTTTGTCATTAACCAAGTGTTGTATATAAGTGCTTATGAGCTTACCTTGAGACCGGAAAAGGAAACATGCATAGCTAGAAACGTACTTCCCTTAGTAATGGCTACGAGATGTTTCAATATTGTTATGTTCAATATATGGGGACGTTGTGAGCGGGATGAAAACACACACAAGGCCTCTATAATAAACCGAAACACACTCTTGGGATAACACACACACATACACTATGGGGCACCACTTGGCTTACACAACCCACCTGATTGAGACAAGGAACACACCGATGTCTTGAGAGGAGAGAGACTATCCATGTGCCAACATAGACACAAACACACACACACACACACACACACACACACACACACACCACACACACACACAACACAAACAAACACACACACATCAGCTCAAAGGAGGAATATTTCTGATGCATAGATACAATTGTGCTTGGGCCAACACCAATGGGGAAAATAGCTCACACCATACGGATGAAATATTAGATACAATCATAAATTTGAGTAGAGGCTTCGCTCACAAGAGAAACGTACACAACAAAAACAACAAGAAAACAATGAGAAATTTGGAAAACTCGATAGCACCATTGCATCCAGAATGGGAAGAAACCCCACTCTACAATATCAAAGTGCTCAAATCCGAGCTTGGGTGAGCAGTTTATGGCGAAAACATGCTCCAAAAACAACAAAAACTACATAGCGGCTCTTCATCCTCTTCTCTCCATGTTTTTTTGTTTTTTTCTCAGTTGTTTTAGTGTCCACACTTCACTTTATCCCTTGGGTGCCTTTGGCCTTTTGATTGACCTCAAACGTACCCGAACATGCCAAAAAAATGGCCTCGCAGTGCGTTTTTGTTACCCTTCTTCATCCATCCGCACACTTGGCACTCAACTTTTCCCAATAATGCATCCTTTTTTCTAAGCTTTGGACCTGAAATCACGTGAAGTGTCCCCCAAATATAGTTCTCATGATGACCTTTCTGCATAATTCATCACAAGAAAACACCCCTGTTGTGTCCTTATCCATGTGCAAGTCCTGATCTCATTCGACTTCCTGACGCCACTGGATGCCATTTGATGCACCTGCATAACTCATGGCATGGGCCCGTTGGTAGCTTCCTCAAGAAGTTTTATGTTGCACCAACTCCTCATTGTTATAGAAAAACACTCTCATACTGGTGATAATGAAAATCGATGTACTATGTAACATTGTCCTACATGTACACATGTGGGCCCCATGTAACCACCTTGCTCTGGAATGGGCAATTCTTTATTTGATGCACCATGCATTTGTATGTACATATGCGTAATCACTTCTTCCAAGAAACTCTTAACATAATCTGCCCATCCCCTAGCCTGCTAGATCATTCATGATCAGTAGTAGCAAAAAGAGATATGAGACTCGCCGCGTCACAGGTTTTCTCATCCCTCACAAACATTACTTGTTCTTTAGATAGCTCATCTTGCTCCACCATCATTAATCTAGCATGATATAATTTAAGACGCAATCCATTTACCCTGGACTTATGTAGAATCCCATTCAGGTTAGCCAACTAATATATTGTACCATTCGAAAAACACTCAACTACTTTGAAAGGGCCTTCCCACTTAACTTGAAACTTCTTTTGGAATGTCTTGTCTAGCTTGCTATTGTAGCACAAAACCAAGTCATGTTTCTTAATACTCTTACTTTTTACCTTTTCATTTATCTTTGTTAAAGCATTATCTTGCATCTGCCCATAATGTTCCAATGTGCTCATCCTATCCAACTGAACCTCTTGTAATTGTGAGAGCCTCTCTTTGAATGCATCACTGACTGCCCAAGCAACTTCTCTTTTCCATATACCAAATGAAATGGAGTAAACTCTGTACCTATCTTCACCAAAGTACGGTAAGCCCATAATGCACTAGGAAATTCCAAATCCCAATTCTTTCCTTGGTTCTTTGTCACTTTCAAAAGAATTTATACCAACTCACCATTGAACCTTTAATTTAAGCCATTACATTGTGGATAATAAGGAGTGGTATACTGGTGCCTAATCTTCATCTTCGCGCATAAAAAGTCTAATAGTTTAGCTCTAAATCCTGGCCCCTTATCCAAAAGTAGCTCCATTGGCACCCCAAACTTGCAACATACACAAATTTTCCACATCCTTTGCAATGATTTGTTTTAATGATGCCTCTGCCCATCTAGAGAGATAGTCCACTGCAATCAAAATATAGCTTTTGTGCCTGCTTGTGATAGGTAACATGCCTATTGCATCAAACCCCCAATTTTCAAACACATCAAATGCCATAATATTTTTTCGTAGCTGTAGCTTCAACACTCTCTTCCCAAATGCTTGACATCTATTGCAAGACCTACACCAATGGTGAACATCCTTGTGCAAACTAGGCCATACATACCCCTCTTGCAAGATCTTTTGCAAGGTGATCTTTAGAGAAAAATGTCCGCCACATGCCCCTTCATGATTCTCTTCCAACACTATATAAAGCTCCTCTCACCAAGGTACACGTCTCAACATGAGATCAACCCCTTTTATGTACAAGACACCACCAATAAATTTGTACTTGGATGCTCTATGCATAAAACCATACTTCTTAGAATTATGAATGTCCTTTATAATGATTCCTGTTAGCCAAAACTCCTCTTCTTGATCCAAACTTTCCCGGCCATGATAAAGAGGTAAATTAGTCCTTAACACAAATAGCTCGCCAATCATGCTTTGAGCTACTTCATGTGCCTCTTCATTTAGAGCATGTTCAATGTGTCCTATGTTCCATGCTTTGAACCTTTTTACAGGCATCATTTTTGAAACACATTTCCTTCAATGAGGTGTTCTTGCTCTTCCACACACCCAACACTTGCTTCACAACTAACAAGGCATCACCTTTTATGCTCGACCTTTTAATCCCATGCTTCAAACAAACGTGTAATCAGGCTTCCAAAGTAGCATATTCAGCCGCATTGTTACTATGGGCAGCCAATTTGAACCCTCTCTTGCATACTACTAGCTTCCCCTTTGGATCGTAAAGTGATATATCCCCTGAAGCCGCATCATGGCTCTTTCTGTATGATCCATGAGAGAACAACACATG
The DNA here is from genome assembly GCF_014529385.1 of Adiantum capillus-veneris. Lineage (NCBI taxonomy): Eukaryota > Viridiplantae > Streptophyta > Polypodiopsida > Polypodiales > Pteridaceae > Adiantum > Adiantum capillus-veneris. Next base: position 6,831 of record NW_028221789.1, read on the forward strand.
TGCATCGCTAATCTATGGCACTTCTTCAACTACCCTTCTCACCACCTCTTCCTTAATAAGAAGGGGTTTCTCCTTATAAGTCAATAAATCAGCTAGGGTAGCTCTTGTACTGTCTCCACTAAAAAAGAGAACTCAAACTCTTGCAACTCAATTACCCATTTCTTAAACATATTTGACATGTTAGTGCCATTAATTAACCGTGGCAAAAAGGTGTAACTCGTTAAGAAAAAAAAAGGTCGTGGTAGCAAGTAATGACGAGATCGTCGACAAGCAAATATTACACTGGCCATCACTAGCTCTACTTCCAACAATTTTCTTTCTGCTAGCTACCAAATTCAATTGGCTTGCACAATACACTGGCCTCATATAATGGCTACCCTTCCCATTTTGCAATAGCATGGCTCCAATGGCATCATTCCCTACTGATGGATTTACATAAAACACTTGCTCCCAATCAGGAGCCTACTCTTGAAACACTTTTTCACACTTGTCATCCCATTGCAATGGATCATGCTTTGCCACTTGTTGTAATGGATAAAGGAGTTGCGAAGACAATGGAATAAATCGTGCCATGTACTTCACTTTGTGTACAAAGGTTGCCAATTGCTTTGTACTCTTAGGTGATGGAAGAAGAATAATAGACTTAACCTTGTCTGGATCAGCCTCAATGCCATTTTCTGACACCATACGACAATCACTTCACCCTTGATTGTGATGGATGACATTTCTTTGAATTTAGTTGTCCTCCACATTCATCATATCAAGACAATACCATCTGTAGCTTCTCATGGTGTTCAAACCCTACTGCTATAGACACAAAAGTCATCCATAAAATCTTTAACACAACTACCAATGAATGGTGACAATACCCAATTTGCTCTCTCTTGATAGAAGGATGGTCCATTTGACAACCCAAATGGCAATAGTGTGTAGCAATAACAACCCCATGGCGTAATGAAAGTTGTCTTTGTTCGGTCTTTAAGAGAATCTTCAATTGAAAATAGCCTGAAAAACCATCACACACATTGTACCTCTCATAACCTGCCACTGAATAATCCAAGATTTGATTGATGAATGGAAGAGGATATGGGTTCTTCTTAGTGGCTACGTTTAAGGGTTTAAAATCTACACAAATCGTCCACTTTCCATCCTTCTTTGGGTTGACCACTACTGGACTCATCCATTCTATGTCTTCATTGGGACTATGAACCCTGTCTTGAATAACTTGTCCACCTCTTCCCACAAGGCTTTCATCTGCTCTTGACCCATCCTTCTTAGCCTTTGCCGCACTGGCTTAATTAGCACCTTCCTTTAGATCTATATGCATCTCTTCTCCTTTGAACCCTCTAATCTCTTCATATGAAATAATGAACAAATCGGGAAAACAAGCCATCATGTGCAAACATATCTCCTTCTCCATAGCTGAGAGGTCTCCACTGATCATTTGTGTAATCAATTTCTGCTTCTTTGACAATTCAACCTTGGTTTGCATCAGCCCTTCAATCACTTCATAAGGCCCTTCACTTTCATCTTCAATCTCATTTGCAAATGCAACTAAACCAGATTCATGGATTTCTTTGTCCATCAGAAGAAATGCAACATCAACATCCTCATCACTGCTGGTAGTACTATCACTGTCCTCATCAAACACTGTGGAATAGTCTTCATCACTAGACTCATCCTCATCTTCATAAAGTTCCTCCAATAGTTTCCTTGTATTATATAGCTTCTTGGCACGTGTCTTTCCATAGAGGCTAATCGTACCACGTCTCTAATCTTGAACAGCTCCCATTGCACGTAACCATGGTATGCCCAATATAATAGGATATGCTCCCAACCCCGTTGGCATCACATGAAAATCAACCACCACCTTTGCATCATACACCTCCACTTCTAAGCTCTTTAGAACACCCAAACATTCATTTTCTGATGGTTTGTCAATCTGATCCAAAAGCCTGACACCCCAGTCACTGTAAGACCCATCTTCTCAACGCATGAGTGTGTTATGACACATATTTGGGCTCCACCATCAACATAACCTTGTCCCAGATTTCTTCTTCAGTGCCACACATCTACTAAATGTCTCGTAGCTCATCCATCACCAACACCTTCAGTGAACCTCTCTCTGGTTCTTTCTCCATTAGGTTAACCATCCTCTTCCACTGTCGCAATAGCTTAGGCACCATCTCTATAAGCTTCCCAAAAGTAACATCTACTTTCCTGATTGTTAGATCCTCCTTCAAGTCATAGCTTAATTGCCCATCTCCTAGTGGAAAATCTGAAACATGAAACTTGTGACAAGACCTTCTTTTCCTCTTGGTCTTGACATCCTCGTCTTCATGACTCTTTCCCTTATTCTTACACTGACCTGCATCATTTCTTCCTTCCTTATCTTGTGTAGTCCTCTTCCCAATAGGCATCACTAATGTATCCTCCAGCTTTTCTGCCTTCTCCAAGGTGACCACACTTATCACTTTTGTCTTTCCCTTTTCCTCTTAGGTTAATCCACTGGTTCCTTCTTCTCCCTTAATTTCAATGCCATAATCATTTGACCTAGTTAGCACATGTCTTGGCAATGGATACATATCTCCCCCCATCCTTGGTGGCTTATCACATTGTGGGATGATGTGGCCCAACTCTCCGAAATTATAACACGTGGACATCTGCCTCCAAACCCTACCATTGATTTGTCCAATACCATTCCTGGGTTTTTCTTCACCTCTAACTGATTTGCAAACCTCACACACTACAACAAAAGAAGGTGTTATTGAGGCATATATCGACGCTGCCCGTCGCTATGAGCATCGCTATATGCGTCGCTATGAAACTAGTCGCTATTAGCGACGCGTATAGCGACACGCATAGCGACGCATATAGCGACGACCATAGCAGAATTTTTTTTTCTTGGGTAGAGGGCAGGTAGCCTGGCCTGTGCCCAGTTAAAAGATGGACACAGCCACAGCCAGACTTCCTACTCTCTGCCCAAGAAAGCGAGCAGCACAAAAAATATCAACCATGCTCCCTTGCGCAAAAATTTCGGCAGAGTTCCCTTTGTTTTTACATAAACTTTTCAAAAAAAACCATATCATGTATACGCCTCCTACATGCTATCCATGTAGGATCTCACATGAGATTTAAGGCCAATGAAAGACAACCGTACCAACTAAAAAGCATAGCCATAACTTAAAAGCATAACCATAACTTAAAACCATAACCGGCTATAATCACTTTGATCAAAAGCATAATGCAGATAACCATAACCATAAACAAAATTAACAATAACCATAAGCATAACCAGAAAGAGAAACAATAACTGTCTATACAATGACAATGACAATAATCATAACCATAAGGGAAACAATAACTGTGTGAACACCAACTGTTTGTACAAAAAAGAGACACAAAAGCGTGTCTGTGTCTCACAAAGCATATAGATGAAATCTGGTCCACTAATAACTAGGCGTCGCAACCTGCACATAGGACAACTCACAAAATTAGTATTGATATTACTTCACATATACTGACTTAATTAAATCAACTCACACATAGTAACGTCTCACCTCAAGCGATCTTTGAGACTGTAAGGCCTCCCAGTCTATAGGCTCTCCTAAAGCTTCAAGATCATTCAGTACTTCATAGATACCTCCGCGATATCCATCTGACTCCTCCTCGCGTGATGGAGCTCGATGCATCGCAAGATTCTGCGTTTATACAAAAATCAAAGTAATAAGAATACATGATTCAGTAATAAGAATACATGATTCATCGCGTTTTAAAAAATGCCATAGTTAAGATTGGATTAGAAACTCACAAATTCATAGCGAAAGGTGTCGAAGCCTCCGCTGCCAAGAGATGAGATGTCCCCCTAGTCATCTGTCGTACCTGCGCGGCCTCACGCTGCTTTCTGAACCGCGTGGCTGATATCCGCTCATCCTCTCTGATCTGCTGCCACGTCTCGTGTGGGATGCCCGAAGGCTTCAGCGAGCCGTCCTGAAAGCCTTCCGAGCTACATCTCATCGATGTTTGATGGTGTCCTGTGCAACACCCTTGATCCACCGTACCAAAACAACGGAAGAACCCAGAGCAGGCTGGTACTCTCTCAGGATGGTCTCCACTATGTAAGTGACTTTTTTCTTTTCTTGCTGATCCCAAGACGTCAGAATTCTGGTCAAAAATTGCAACTCCATGAGCTGGCGAATCCGCTGTCGCATCTCAGTCCCGACTCTATCCATGTCAACAAAACCATCTTCCCGTACAGTATAGAGCTTGGAGGCACTAGGATCGTGTGCCCCCCAAGGTGTCCGAGGTGTGTGCCAAGAGGTGTGTCGAGAGGTGTGCCTAGGTAAGATGGGGGTCGTGAGCGAGGAGGGGTCGAAGCATCTGTGGACCCTCCTCCACAACAACCACCACCTCCACCTGACGATCGCCGAGATCGGCGAGTGCACCTGTACTGTGGAGATGAGGACATACCCGCCTCTGTCCCACCCTTAGGTGTCGAAGTATCGGTGATGGGAGAAGAAGGCATCGTACCCATAGGCGTCTTGAACCCCATAGGCGTCCCCCCCCTAGGCGTCGGTCCCTCGGGTGTGAAGCCCGGAGGCGTAGTACCCGTGGCTCTGGCTACCCAGTATTGAGAAGCCTCTACCATATGAGCAGGCGTCATCCGTGTAACGAAGCCCATGAATGCATCTCCACTCATGGAAGCGGGATCTGGAATCTCATCTGCCATACTAAAGTCCTGCACAAAGAAAGTAAAATAAAGCTTCAGAACACAGTTGTTTAAATTAACTTTAAGCGTAATTTTAAATCAAAGTCTTCACACAAACACTTACAGGCCTGAGCCTCAACGAGTGAGGCATCATTGATAAGATCTTGCACTGTATCATCGTCTATCTCTAATTGCAAACATAACTCTGCCCCAACTCGTTCTAGCAGATTGTCTTCATCCATTGCATCTTCATCTACAAGTGTCAATTCTGGCTCGTCTGCGTCATCCCTCGTATATCTGTCAGCTTCCTCTACCATACCTTCGTCCATCTCATCTAATGTCACAGTAGTATGGACGTCGTCTGACTGACTTTCCTCCAGGAGATCTTGCCCTTCAAGTACTTGTTTATTTCTTGGAGCAACCTGAACCACAAACCACCATTGTCGCTCTCGAGGGTCCGGTACGTACAAATACCACTTGCTCGCAATGTTCGGGGAGAGCAAATGTGTCGCTCGCATCTGTCCAAGTCTTTGTAGAATCTATTTGCACAAGTTTGTTTCCATCTCTGTGTACCGTTGCATTGCGACCAAAAGTAATCACCTTGAACCACTTCACATCCAACAAAAACATCTCAAACCTCCTGAAGCTTCCTTTCAGGATATCTGACACCAGACCACAGTAATCCAGGTTGTTAGTGCTCTCATTCGTGTCTCTAGCATTGGCCCTGCTCTTTTGCATGAAACTAACCATAACCCATTGTCAAACGTGTTTCTTCTGCTGTCAATTTGTTGTGTTCTGAAATGCTTTCCATGCGACCACAGTGCCATGTATGTATGATACTTCTAGTCACATCCAATAGCCAGCTCTTCCTCTTCTAGAGATATGGGCTCTCCGATCTCTCGAGATGCTCTCACTGTCTTGTCCAACCATGCCATTGTAGGGAATTCAGGTAGAGGAGCAAGATAGTCTGGCAAGGGTAAGCCTCTAGTCATTCGACTTCGCCTGAAATCCTGTCACTCTAGATTGCGTCTCTCTTTCTCTTCTTCATACCTTTTAAGCCATTTTTGCATCGGCGTTGAATTTAGTATACAGAACTTCATGATATTTTCTCGCATGGCTAGGTTCATTTTCTTCGGCACCCCTTGCCCTTGCGGCTCCTCTCCCACCAGCCTTGCATCCTCCTCATCGCTCCACAGTAGAGGCATTTCTGGGTCAGAAACGGATAGAAATTCAGTCGTCAATACAAGAGACTCTTGCACCAGCCATCCTTCTGCCATGCTCCCCTCTGGACGCGCTTTTTGGCGAACAAAACCCTTAAGTGTTTTCATGAACCGCTATAGAAAAAACATCCAACGGCTCTGGACTGTACCTGCCACTGCAACCATTTCATTCCTGGAACAGGTTTCCCCTCAAGTTGCTCCCATTGGCGACGCCACTCTTGTACATGCATAAGACGACATTCGATGCGACCAAGCTGGACTTCGCGCAAGTGATGGCCATCTGGAAGATAACGGTGGTGTCCTTGATAAATTGTCTTTCGAAGAGAGGTAGAATAGCGCACATCCAAAGACTACCCGCAAATTGGACATGCATTGTTTCCCGAAGTTGTTAGTCTACATATATCAAAGCATGAATCAGGCCAAGGCAAAGGGCTTGCGAATAGGGAGAATTTTGTAAATCAATAACCATTACCAGAAGCTTCTCCGTATCCTGGCCAATCATGCATAGTCCACATAAGAAGTCCATGGATCCTTGCATGCTGTTGTCCTACTGGTTCAACCGCATCTGCTATGTCGATCCCGTGCCATAACTCCTGGAGCTGGTCAACTAGTGGAGCTACATAAACATCCATGTTTTTTGCCTTGAACTTACTAGGTACAATCAAGCTTAAAATCAAATGACCTTCTTGATAGCAAGCCACGGCGAGAGGTTGTAATTGATAAGGTACACAGGCCAAGTGCTCCATGACGAGCTTCTCAAGCCAAATGGATTGACTCCATCCATTGCCATGCCCAAACGCAAATTGCGTGGTTCACTCTTAAAATGTGGCCAGGTATCTTCAATGTGCCTCCAAGCCTTTGAATCAGCGGGCACCCTAAATGTTGCGTCAGTGGATCTATTCGTAGAATGCCACCGCATCAACTTTGCAATGGAACCCACAACGAAACATGCTTTTTATCCTAGGAATAATAGGGAAATGCCGCAACACTTTAGCTGGAACTGTCTCGCCAACTGCATCTTGTTTGTAGCGCATTGCTCCGCACTTAGGACACGACAAACAATCTGCGAATTCATTGCGAAAAAGAATGCAATCATTTGGACATGCATGAATCTTGTTGTAGTCCAAGCCAACTGAGGTCAGAAGTTGCTTTGCGTCTGGCCTGGAGGGGGGCATTTCATTGCCATCCGGGAGAAGTTGCTCCCGCAATAACCTGTCTAAGCCACATTAAATTAAAAAGCTCTCCGAGCACATCGCCGTTGCAATCGGAAAATCTCTTTTGTAAATTACGTACCTAAACAAAGCAGTGACGCTTGCATCTGACCACCCGTACACTGACTGAAGATTCCAAAATGCCAGACAAGTACGAAGCACAGATATTTTGGCGCCTTCATAGATTGGTTGACGTGCCAACTTCCTCAACATGTCTTCAGGAGATAGGCGCACGGCTTCTGGTGCTGCTTCGTTCGCGTTCTCCTCGCTTGTCTGGAAGAAGGTATCCAGCATCTCCTCCATGCGGTCGTCTTCTGTCTGTAAGCCCTTTTCTACTTCCATCCGTGGCTCTATATTGGTCGGACCTTCACGCATAATCTTTTTCTCTCTCTCTCAGATGTAGGTGCTATGTCACGGAAATCAATGCCCGTTCCGTAGGAGTCGTATCGCAGATTCTGTACGGTTTCTCTAGCAAACTCTCCGTACTTGTGCACATGCTCATTACATATCCTACGCTTGCGCAGGATTTGATACTTGCAGAGTGTGCACGAGCATGCAATCTTTTCCTCCATGTTAGTTGATGACGTTGCCATCTACAATGATTATGAATGTTGTTTTAATATATATATATATATACTCCTCACAATGTAAACTACCTCACATTCTCTAGTCTTGCCCAATCTCCGTACACCTCGGTCTAGAGGTGTACGGAGATCAGGATCACCGGGTCAAAATCTCGTCTTTATTGGTCAAATCCTATATGGGTAGACATATACGTGCACTCCCAGGTGTACATGGCAATGAATGTAGCAAGCAAAACCCCTTTGCCTCTTTTAGTTCCATAGTTTCTTCTCTGTCTACGAACCCACCTGCCTCCATTCCGAGGTAGCCTGTCAGAGAAAGCTTTCCAATGCCGCACTTGATGAATCATATATTAAAGCATGACCATTTTTGTCATTTTTGTAATGTTCCGTCTGTTTGCAATTTTTTGCACAGGTTTTTCGAAGGATATTATGCACATCCTGGTGTTTTTTTCACCACATGCATGCACAAGCCATGGAAGTTCTCATCCCAATGAAAGTTTTCTACCTGATTGTAAACCGGACGGGGCCTCCATGTCCAAGCCAGAAGATAATGTGGAGATGGATGAGCAACTTGAGAAAGATTCAGAAGCCTTGCATGGTTCTTGCTCAAAAAAGCGATCTCGATCTCTCTTTCTCTCTCGATCTCACTCTCGCTATCTCTCTTTCTCTCTCTATTTCCTTATTTTCCTATCTCTCTCTCTCTATCTCGCTCTTCACTTCCCTACCTCTCTCTCTCTCTCTCTCTCTCTCTCTCTCTCTCTCTCTCTCTCTCTCTCTCTCTATATATATATATATATATATATATATATATATATATATATATATATATATATATATATATATATATATAACTCTCTTTGTCTATCTCTCTATTTCCTATCTCTCTCTCTCTCTCTCTCTCTCTCTATATATATATATATATATATATAATCTCTTTCTCTATCTCTCTAGCTATTTCCTATCTCTCTCTCTCTCTCTCTCTCTCTCTCTCTCTCTCTCTCTCTCTACTTCCCTATCTCTCTACTGATCGAACGAGCGACTGAGCTAGGGAGATCTAGACGTCCACGACCGCGGAGGACTACACAACATCGACAGAGGCTGCATCAGAGGATCTAGCTAGGTCACTTTGGCTCGACATGCATAACGCCCGGTCAGACTACTGACCATGGAGGAGATTGATGAGATCCGCCAGCGACAGCTGCTGGATCTCCTATGATCTACCTATCCCAGCTAGCTGGTTTAGCGTTTAGTCCATACCCAGTAGTTTAGGATTCCATAATATTTTATTTTGTCAGCTTCTTACTCTGACTTTGTATCAGATCCATCACATTGTAACTTTCTTGTCTCATGTCTCATAGGTCACTTTGGCCTTTCGAAGACGTTAATATAACATTTCATTTCATTTCTCTCTTTAATTATTTTTCTTTAATTTTAATTTCCTAAGCATACATTAATTCTCTATCTCTCTCTCTCTCTCTCTCTCTCTCTCTCTCTCTCTCTCTCTCTTTCCTACACACCCACACACACCTCTCTCTCTCTCTCTCTCTCTCTCTCTCTCTTTCCTACACACACACACACACACACCTCTCTCTCTCTCTCTTTCCTACACACACACACACCGCTCTCTCTCTCTTTCTCTCTCTCTCTCTCTCTCTCTCTCTATTTCCTACACACACACACACACACACCTCTCTCTCTCTCTCTCTCTCTCTCTCTCTCTCTCTCTCTCTCTCTCTCTCTCCTACACACACACACACACACACAAACACACACACACCGTTCTCTCTCTCTCTCTCTTTCCTACACACACACACACACACGATGTAGAGAGAGAGAGAGAGAGTGAGGGGTTGGGGGGGGCATAATACCTGCGCAGTAGGTGGAGGCCAAGATTTGAGCAGAGCGCAGGCAAAAATGGCCCCTGCTGCTTGCGGGTTTTTCTTTTTTCCAAAAAAAAATTGCATCGCTATACACGTCGATATACGCGTGGAAAATAAAGCCTTTCCACGTGTATATCGACGCACATTGCGATGCATATATCGACGCGTATATCGACGCCCGCTAATTTCGTCGATATACGCGTATCGATATCTCCATGTAGTGTTGTAGTGACACTACCTCGATTATTTCCCACATTACCTAGCATGTTTATGCTGAGATTCTTCAATAAATCTACCACTTTCCTTATGTCTTGCCTTAGCCCATCATCTTGCACTGGTGTAGTGACCATTGCCAGCATAACATGAGGAGTAACAAAAACCACTAGTTCATGATGAGCCCCTGGCATGAGACCTTGCAAAGAAATAATCCATAGGTTGAAACTCAGACCTCTTGGGCAAAGACTCTACTCCTAGCTGATTCATTCTTATCAGCTTCCACTCTTTGTTCCTTGCTACATCTAGTGCATCTTCATATGTCCTAAGCTTCTTTAGCTCCACTCTTTAATGTATATTCTCCCAAACACCAGCCAAGAACCTGTCCTTCTTCATCATGTTTGGTGGGGGTACCTATGGTGCTAAGGCCTTGCACATCCGCTCCCATGCCATTGAAAACTTACATATGTACTCATCTACTGGCTCAACTTCCCTTTGCATCAAACCCCATACTTCTTGCCACAACAGGTGGATCAGCCGCATGCAACTCCTCTTCAGATGCTTTGGACCAAACTTGTGCGTTCAATGCTTTGAGAACCCCTTCTGACACAAGTGCAAGAACCCAAAACTTTTTACTGACTCAATATCCAGAAACTTTATTGGAGCTCAAGCTTTTATAAAAGGATGAACACATGCACATCAAATGATTTTTCACAGTTAACCATCGGAATTACAACAGGCAAAGGAGATTCCAGTATCTCTCTTAATCTTCTTGGCCCAAACATAATGACTATGTGCTGTTGGTAAAAAATCTTCTTGTCCACATGAACATTTATCTGGATTCTTTATGGAGTGAACTGAGATCCTTCGTGATTATCCATTAAAGGTCAACCATGTAGTTCCCAAGAAAGCACACTTGACTAATTACCCTCTCATTTTGCCAAAATTTTAGTAGCATAACAACATAAATGGTTCAAAAGACCAAAAAAACAGCCATCACAACTTGGAAAATTTTTGGCAGAGTTTCTCCAAAATTAGAGCAGTAAAAACCCAAAATATAGACTATGTAAGTATGCATAACCTGCCAACAATGGCACTCAAGCATCAAGTAGGAATCACTAGTATATAGACTATGATGAGGTCAGGAAAAGGGTGCTCCAACCACCTGCATCACCAAAAGGATCTCACACTTGAGAATCCCCTAGGTCAATAAAACCTCACCACGACCCTCTCACGAAGGTTTATGCAATATCGTATAGTCAAGTCTAAAAAACGACTATCTTCCAAACCAAGTCTCATAAATGGTTTGGATTGCCAAATAAAACCAATTATGGCTCCACAAAGGCGTACAATACCAGACAATGCGCTCAAACAAGTTCCAAATGATGCATACCCATGAAAACTGTAAGTGATTCCCACTTGTGAGTATATCACTCTACTCCAGCTACCTGTACCTGTGTGCATCACCTGTACCTGTACCTTGTACTATGTAACCTATAACCTATAATCTCTAATTCCGAAGTTGAAGGTACTCAAGGAAGATCCTCCGTGGAGGCACCAAAAGAATGTGAGCAGGATGGAAACACACACAACGCCTATATAATCACCTGACACACACTCTTGAGATAATACACACACACACACACACACTATGGGAAACCACTCAACTTACACAACCCACCTGACTGAGACAGGGAACACACCTATGGAGTGAGAGGAGAGAGACTACCCATGTGCCAACACAAACACAAGCACAAACACAAACACACACACACATACACATACACACACAAATCAGCTCAAAGGAGGAATATTTTTGATGTGTAGATACAATTGAGCTTGGGCCGACACCAATGGGGCAAATAGCTCACAACATATGGATGAAATATGTCAGATACAATCACAAATTTGAGTAGAGGCTTCGCTCACATGAGAAACTTATACAACAAAAACAACAAGAAAATAGTGAGGAATTTGGAAAAATGGATAGATTCATTGCATCAAGAATGGCCAAAAACCCCACTCTACAATATCAAAGTGCTCAAATCCGAGCTCGGATGAGCAGTTTATGGCAAAACAGGCTCCAAAAACAGCAAAAATTGCATAGTGGCTCTTCATCCTCTTCTCTCTCACACATTTTTATGGTTTTTTCTCAGGTTTTTTAGTTTCCACACTTATCTTTATCCCTTGGGAACCTTTGGACTTTTTATTGACCTCAAACGTACCCCGAACAAGCCAAAAAATGGCACCGTAGTGCGTTTTTGTTACCCTTTTGCATCCATCCGCACACCTGGCACTCAACTTTTCCCAATAATGCATCCTTTTTTTAAAGCTTTGGACCCGAAATCATGTGAAGTGGATCCCAAATATAGTTCTCATGATGACCTTTCTGCATAATCATCACAAGAAAACACCCCTGTTGTGTCCTTACCCACGTGCATGTCCTGGTCCCATTCAACCTCTTGACGCCACTGGATGCCATCTGACGCACCTACTTACCTCATGGTGTGGGCCCGCTGATAGCTTCTCTGAGAAGTTTTATGCTCCACCAACTCCTCGTTATTATAGAAAAACACACTAATACTGGCGATAATGAGTACTTTGTACACACTATCCTACCTGTACACATGTGGGCCCCACGTAGCTACCTGGCTTTGGACAATGGGAAATTATTTATTCGATGCACCATGCATGTTATGTACATATGTGCAATCACTTCTTCCAAAAAACTCATAACAACTTCAATGCCAAACCAATGACCAACATTCCTTTAGCCCAATACCTTGGAAGTTGTTCTTTGACTTATTTGGAAAGTCATTAATCCACAATCCTCACCATGTGATATGATTCACACGCTAATGAAGAGATTTTTCAACCAAAGATAAAGAAAGATTTTTAGGATTATCCATCCAATATACTCAAAGAATGGGATAACTACGCTCATTGGTGGAAGTATGTCACAATGGCTACTACCGGGTGTATCATGTCAGAGCCATTAGATTTTATTAGAAACTTTCAAGACACCTTCTAGACTTTTTGGAACCCCTAAGTTTTGTGGTATAGAAATTGAATTAATTTATTCGTTATTCTTTCTCCTATTCTCTCTCTCATTTTATTCTCATAGTCTATTCTATTTGGCTTAAAGGATTTCAAGCGGATTAGAATATTGTACTAAGTGTGACCTTGGTTAATATGGTGCAGTAAGTTACCTTGCCTCCTAAAGAAAATGCTGCTGCTAACGCAAATACGCCTATTGTTCCTCAACACACCATAATTGATAGAGACATCGATGCTATGTTTCACAAGTCTCAACCTGGAAATTTTAGCGGGAAAGGCAAAGACATAGGCAAGGTTCTTGAAGATTGGATTGAGCGCATGGATGACTACTTTGATTTGGCTCATTCATCTTCAATAAACAAAGCTATTATAGCTAAATTTAAACTAGAGAAAACATCCAAGCGTTGTGAAAAGACCATTGCACAGAAAACAATGTTGATCCTAATGATGCAACTTGGGATTATCTTAAAACCTAGTTCAAGAAGAGCTATCAGAACAAAGTTTATCATTCAGACTGTATAAACGAGTTTCTTGACTGTACTCAAGGAACTTGGATCTGGAATCATACTATCAACATTTCTTAACCCTTATTAAGTATGCTCTAGCAGGGATGACTCAAGAGGTCAAGGTAGCTCGATTCGTGCTAGGGTTACATAATCCTATGAACACTAGACTCCATAGTCTTCATCTTACCAATTTTGCAGATGTCCTTGATGCAGGCAAACCCATTGAAATAGAGGTATCCTCTACCAGAAAGAGAAAACTAGAACTTACTCGTGTTCCAAAAATCAAAAGGCCTCGTCGTGAGGAGGAATAAAGGTTTGAAAATCCACAACAAAGAAGAGAGAAGTTATTATGTATGAAGGCTAGACAGAATCATTTATGCTACACTTGTCTTGATCCTAGTCATCAACCCAAGGATTGTCAATTTAATAATTCAATCTTCACAAGACTGGTGGAAAATTACGAACCTTGAAACTTCAACCCGAATCAGAATTTTGGAAATTTTAGACCTAGACCATCTACAATTCAGAGGAACTTCAATCAAAAAAACTTTAACCAAAACTAGAGACAACCTCAAAACCAAGGGAACTGTAGACTAGGAAATCCACCTTTTGACCGAAATGGACCGTCTGCCAATAATAACAACAATGGAAATGATAACCGTCAACCTCATCTAGGAGGAGGAGGAGGAAATCAAAGATCTCAAGGAAGACCTGCAATTAACAGAGTTCAAGGGGCTAGAGGCGAAGGAAATCAGGCAAACGCATATGTTCATGCTGCAATTGAACATTAGGAAGTGAATAATTTTTTTTAGTAATTCAAACCCCAACAGAGTATCAAGGTAACCATTTTACCTTATTGATTGATCCAGGGAGTACACCTTCTTTCATATCTCCTAAGTACATTAGAAATCTCATTTTGCTTAAACACCCTGTGTTAGCAGAAGATTGGCGGCTACACTCAACTAAAGACTGGCGGAATACGAAAAGAAAGAAATTCTATGTAGTCTTTCCTTGATTAAAAAAAAAACATGTAATTTCATTTGTAAACATTAGGGTTTGCAAAAGTTTCCAATTTTGTATATTATTTTTTCCATTAGACTGAGTAAGATTTTACTTTGGAACATGATATATTGTAATTGGAAGGTATTTATACCAAATTTTGACCGTAATAAAAAAACCCCTTTTGTTGATTTTTATCAAGTGTCTGTGAGAAGCGTGTACTGTGTACGAGAGAGAGTGAGAGTTTATCTGGATGCTATGCGCACACTAGTGGTGAATCGAGTGCGGAGAAGTGTGGTGTGTTGCCCCTGGAGAGAGCTACACACGCCAACACCTACATTGCAGGTGTACGGCCTGTCTTTGCGAGATCGACCCACGAGCTATTTCTGGTGATTCGGTGAGCATACGGTGTCTGTTTTCGCATTTCAACATATCCACGCATTCGCAATGAGTAGAGCTACACATTAGGCACTGTAGTTTTTAGAAACGACAACCTGCAAACAACATGTCAGACATCCTACGTGATTTTGCACTTGGTGTTTTTGGGTAGAGTTTTGGGTCACGAACCTTAGGGAGAGCGGCCTATGGTGTTAATAGGATTTCCCTCAAGTTTCGTCGTGTTTCGAGAACGCATGATGGGTATTTGGCTCTTGGAAGCGTTGTAGAAAATCTCCTCCTGTGTACTTAGACATTGGGTAGAGACCTCTATAGGAAGTAGTCAATAGTTGGTCGAGTGTAGGTTGACACCCTATGCTTGCTTCCACGCGCGTGTGGGTCGAGCTTCGTCCTTAGCTGACAAATCTTGTTAGGTGAGTTCTCACTGTGCTGACGTCCGTCGCGGTGTATCCGCCAACATTGGCGCCATTGCCGAGGACGAAAACCCTAGGTAGGTGACCGAGACTAGTCCTCGAGGATAGCTAGGCATTCTTTTGGCTTTCTAGAGTCTTATTTTACATTTAGATAGGATCAGAGGGTGGGGGACTCTCTAGGTCTTAGAGGTGTCTAGGAGCGGGTGGCCTAGATCCTTCGAATTAGGCAGTATTAGGAAGGAGACTAGGAGTTGGAGTGGTAGAGGCGGTGAAAGGATAGCTTGAGAGTCCGTGGGAGGCCAGGAAGCAACCGAGACACCAAAATTACCATCTCACATGATGAGTAGGAGTAGGGTAAGTAGGACATCATGATTTATGATCTGGAGCACTTCATGCATGTTATATTTGCTGTTAGCCTCATCAAAGAGCTTAAAAGACGGAAAAGAGTGTTTAGAAGCTGAATTGAAGTCCAAAAGTTTTTGTGAGTATTTTTGAGAGAGTTGCAAAGCATAGGAAAGCCCACTAACAGAGAAAAATTAAAATTTAAGGCGGTAGACATCCTACATTTAGTATGTCTACAGGGTGATCTGGAAGGAATTTGGAGAATCTGAGTTGGCTAGAGTGTTAGAAGGGTGGGTTTAACCCTATTTTCACCTGGAAAGTGGAAGATTGACCATATCTTGATAGGTGGTGGCCAAAAGAAAGAAATGGCCAGACATCCTACCCAACTTGTGCCAAGGAATAATTTTAAGACCAAAACCATAGGATGTCTTCATGAGCATGATCTACATTATTTATTGAGTGCATGAGAAAGGTTTCATCTCAATTGGGTGAGAAAATTGGGGTTTAAGCAGACTTCAACATTTTTGACTGAAAAAGGCTAGGATAGCTAAATTTGGGGTCTTTTGACATTCAAACACCAAAAATATAAACACACCAGTGAGCTCAGCAAACCAAGGAAAGGCTATGGGCTAATTTTGGTCAAATTATGTTGCAGAAGACATCCTACACATAGTATGTCTAATGCATGAAGAAAAGTTAAAATTCCTATTTGAGACATACCAAGCTATCATATAGCCTTAGACAAACCTCCTAGACAAGTTTGGTCCAATTTGGACTGCTGAAATCATCAGAACTGACATTAGGCTTATGAAACAAAATTCTGATAATCTGGCTAGCTTATAGGTATCCAAACCAAAAAAATAAAACACACACATGAGCTCACACATCAAAGGAAAGCTGCATTTAAAGTTTTGGCTGAAACAGAGCAAAAAGACATCCTACAGCGTAGGATGTCTACATGGTCATTTCTTGGACAAAATTAAACAGTGGACCTACCAGGAGGTTCTAATTGACTTAAGGGTTCCAAAAACTTTCTTCCAGAAGAGTGAAAATGGACTTTTCCCTATACTGTAAACACTTGTTGATCAGGCCAAAAGACAGAATTAAGACCTTTACCTCTATACTGATAAACACTTGGGTGGTTTATAGTTTCAAATTAGCAGACCTAATCAAGAATATCCAAAGTGTATAGAGTACAGTAGTGTTTGAGGTTTAAACCCTCCACTTTACCATATCATTACCAAGACAAGCACGTCTAGTGATTTCTTGCATTTAGATCATCATGAATATGTGCTTTCACTATGTCTTCCTCAAGTGTTTTAGGGTCTTGGGTCTTGACGTACTTCTTAAGCTTTGTGTCAGACCACGCATAAATCCCCGTACTTATTGAAAATTATCTAAGACTTCCAACTTGAGGATAACATCCCGATAGTGAGATATGTATTCAAGCAATGATGGGTATTGGCGCATGGAACACATGTCCCAAGCCGTCCAATTCCGATCTGCCTCATTTGTGGGCAAAAATTCTTTGCTAAACATAGCTTCAAAAGCTGCCCAACTCTGCGGTATGATATTCTTCTCCTTGAGAGACATCCACCATTTGTAGGTCTTGCCTTCCAGAGTTAAGCTCGTTTGCAGAGCTCTGACTACGTCAGGAGTATGCCCTAAGGCGTGAATTCCATCCCACTTGCTGAGAAAGATATTCACTGTATCCTTATTGTAGTCTCGGTCTTCTCCCTTAAAAATCGGTGGTTTAGTGTTTTTCAACAACTCATCCACCTCTTTTGCAATGAGAATGTGCAAAGTATCAACAGTTGGGCCTTGCCCTGGATTAGAAGGGCCTTGCTATTGTGTAGCAATGTGCTCATGCATGTGCGTGTCAGCAGGACCCTTGGACTGTTGTTGCATTAATTGAATCACTAATGTAGATAGTTTACTGACATTTGCATTTAAAGCTTTAAAATTTTCATCCATGAGTGACATGCGTGTCTGAAGTGCACAAAATTCTTGAATGTTGAGAAATTCATAAGTGTCATCACCTGCCGTAGCGTCGCGGGTACTCTCCTTGAGAGGATCCGGCCGTGGGCCATCATGGGCAAGATCAAGAGTACTTTGCTCAAAATCAAAGGTCAGATTGATAACTGAATCCATGGCGACACAGTGCGGTGCAAGGAATAGTCAAAAAAATACCTGAGATTGAGAGTACTTGGAAAGTTTAATTAGCCTTGCTAATTCCGTCAAAGTCGATAGTATCCCGGTGGAAATCGATCCGAAAAGTCCGTTGTATAGGGAATTGCTTAATTCCTTGGTAGCCGAATCAATTATGCGTGTAACCGTTAATTGATTATGGAAATAATGGTACTTTGAACTTCCGTCGAGATGCTTTGATCAATTTTGTGAGTTTCTTCCGATAATATGCAGAAAATATGTGTGTCGAAGTGTTTGCCGGATGTGTCGATATGTCGAGCCTTGTGGCCTTGCCGAATCCGCACACGAGGGAGGAGGGGTACCGCACTGTGGGTACCGTCCCTTTTATTTGAAAAAATAAACTTTGGCCACTAACCCCCAAGGGGTTGGGCGCTCGTGGAATGTGTAAAGAAACAAGCTCACCGTCTATGGACGCTTGCAGTAGCGCGCAAGGAGGAAGATGAAGCCATGGCGGTTGCTACAGTGCACAAGGGGCTTCGGCCCTGGGTCGAGAATTACTCCCCTGCCCGGTGCGATGCCATAGACCCCGCAAGGGTTGTGTATTGTGCACGTCCCGCCTTGGCGGCTTCTCCTTGCAAGGGGAGTTGCCCACAGTTTTCGGCCTATCGTCCTCCTCACAGGAGGTGTGCTCCACGGTCCCTTGACCCCGACATGCAACTTGCTCATGCAAGTTTGTGTGGCTCCCCTCCTCCACCGCTGTGCTTTTCCAAAAAAAAGAACCAAGCTCTGATACCAATGTTAGATAAGGGGAACTAGAACCTAGGAGTTCACCACCCAACCACCCACTATATAGCATGGCCCCTGGCCCTTTGCCCTTGTTGGACTCCCTTTTCACACTTCCTAGCCCTGCCTTGCCCTTGTCTAGTCCGGCCTTGCCGGTGTCCTGACATATCCACACCTCTCTCTACACCCTAATCGTTCTCTAAATCCTAACCTTATCTATCTAATCTCTATATCTATCCTCTCTCTAACCCATAATCTTGACTCTCTCTATTGCTTTTCTCTACTTATTGAAGGGGATCGGGGAGCACCACAGACGGAGAGTGAGAGAGAGAGAAGGAGAGACACACACGATGTGGGTGGGGAGACTCAAAGAGTGAGCAGCCCCCTATACACTTATGCTATGTATAAGGTATACAAGTCAGTGGGCGCCCAGACTCTGGGCGGCTGGGCAAGGCACATGCGCCTAGACCCCAACAACCTCCCACTTAAAGGCGACTTTGCCTTTAAGCAAGAGAACCTAGTCTAAAGACTACAAAAGGCGAGAGAAAACCGCTCTCAACCGATGCCCACTGGCTGGCTGTGATCGTGTGCATCCGGCTGTCCTGCTCCCGTGTAAGTCCATACACCACCAGATGTACCGCACACGTACTGCAAGTATGTACGCAATACCTGCATATCTCCCTCGTGCACTATGCCATCATCAGTCAACAAACGACTGACAACCCCAACTGCAAATGCTCCCACTGCAGCTGCGATATCCGGTCTCAAGATCAACATCTCATACATGAGACCACCGAATGCCGATGCAATGCTAGCGGGCCCTGCTAGCTCTACGGAGCATGTATCAACATATATATCCCTGGCAATAGGCATCTCTGACTGACAAGGCGTGTTAGCCACATGCATCTACTGACTGTCCACAAAAGACGCATCAACCTGTCGTGCAACCTTAGAGCAAACCAGCTGCTCTAGGTGTCTGCTGGAAGACATATCCTGCACAACTATATCCCCATGCTCACTATCGAGCATAGAAAGGAATGACTGCATAATCACTGACATCTCAGCCTCCTCTGCAATCATCCACTGTAAACATGACCACTCAATCTGCTGTGACTCACTAGAGCTCTCATGCTCTAACTCCGTATGCATAGACTCTTGCACAACGTCCTCCTGTCGTGACTCACTAGAGCAAGACCGCTCTACCTGTCTATCCTGCATAGAAGTATCTTGCACAACTGACTCTCTGCTTTGCTCAGTCAGTAGCAAAGCATGCATGTCCGACTCTATCACCTCTCTGTGTGACTGCTCAAGTCGTGCCCCAACTGTGTGCACAAGGAGCTCACTACTCTGCACTCCATGCAAAGTACCCTGCAATCCATGAGCAAAAGAGACTCGCCTGCTCTCTCGCTCTCTACCTGGCTGCATGATCACAGAGACAACACCGTCTCTCTCGTGATCCACATGCAATGGGTAACCTGTACCACTCCTGGCACCTCTCGCAATCACTAGCGAACCCAAATGCATCACAAAATCTCGCTCTCATAGCGAAATCTGACATCCACTATCCCGTAACTGTCTCACTGAGATCAAATCCCGTCTCAGATCTGGCACATAACGCACATGACGTAGGGTAAATCTCATACCACTGGGCAAGGACAAACATACGTCTCCTTCACCCTCAATGTCATACAAAAAACCATCAGCCATGTGCACACAATCAAGTCTCCCACTAGAAAACGTGCTAAACCACTCACGATGCGACGTGACATGGAAAGTAGCATCTGAATCTAGTAACCAATGTGAAGACAATGTGCAATCCGATATGCAATCCGTAGACATAAGATCGTCTGAAGACAAGCTAGATGTAAATGTGACATCGCCATCACAAGCATACTCAATAACCACCGTACTGACCTCACTAGCATCTGTCATGCCCAAATCTGCATCACACATCTGCCGCCTCCGTTGTCTCAAACGCCTGAAACATCGATGCCTAATGTGCCCTCTATGTCCACAATGCCAACATGTCAAGTCTCTATGCCGTCGAGACTTGCGTGTGGGATCAATCTCTCCCATGGACATAGAAGTGGGACTAGACTTCCCTGTAGACATGGATGTTGCGTACATAGCATGTAAACTCTGCCATAAAGCATAAGTTGTAGTCTCCCTCGAGACCTGCCAGTAAACAAACTCAACCAGATGTAAACAAATCGTAGACATGGCTAACTCATCAAGATCCTGCCAATCATCATCACGCATAGACTTGGGCTTCGCCGATAAACCACGCAAGGGTTTATCCTGCCCCA
This sequence comes from Adiantum capillus-veneris, assembly GCF_014529385.1. NCBI lineage: Eukaryota > Viridiplantae > Streptophyta > Polypodiopsida > Polypodiales > Pteridaceae > Adiantum > Adiantum capillus-veneris. The sequence goes on from NW_028221789.1 coordinate 27,597, forward strand.
AATCCGCCAATGCAACGAGCATATGCTCCTTCCAAGCAACAAAATCTGCACCATCAAACTGTGTCAGACCATAACACTGGAAGTCAAATGAAAAATGAGCCATAATGCTTGCAAAAGAGCAACCAACAATGAGTAGCAAATGTCAACCAAATCAGCCCTAAACTGGCTCGAATCGCATCAACAAAAGTCTGCAAATATGGCTCAAAACGTGATGCAAAGTTGCACCAATAACCGTGCAAAACCTTGCACAAAATCACAAGTCAATATGACTCAATCGCGCATAAATATCTGACAAAATTTTGGCAGAGTCTCCTTTGTAACTGGAGCAAAATCTCAACAGTAAACCTCAAAGAGACAATAATATATGCCACAATGGCCAATCCAGGAATAAACTCGACCGGAATCACCTCACAAAGTCATACATATGAGCATACCCGCCTCTTGCCGGAGTACCACTCAACGGCACCTCAAATGAGATACATGTGAGTGATGATTGCTGCCAAAATACCTTTCAATCGATGACCAAATGTCTGCCAGATAACTATAGCAACATTTCGCAAAACCTTGCAAGATCTGTTGCTATGCGCAATGCGAAATACGGCACACAAGGTATACACAAGTGACTCCAAACTCCAACCAAATGATGACTGAAAATCACCTGTCAAAGTGGGAGTAAACTCAACCACTAAATTGTCAAAGAGCAACCTACGGATACGTAGAATCTATGGCGAGAACGTGGATAAAATCCAACAGAGTTTCTTCTATAAATTGAGCCAAATCTCAAATAATCTCAGCCATAAACAAATACACAAATCCATATATGGCATATATAAACCGCCAAGACCATGGCAACATAGCTCACTCTTGCATGAGTGTCTCTTTGGACAAATGCATATCCAAAAACCTGTGTACACCTATGAATTTGCTGGTTGCTGCAAAAAATACTCCGTGTGTGTGAGATATACCAAAAACAGTGTTTTTGGGACCCGAAAGTGCACAAATAAACCTGCTGCTGTACCTGCTGTAATTCAAAGCATAATTTCAGCAAATAGACATCACCATCGCGTCCGGAGCGTGCCAAAACCCTGACCTAGACTCCTGGATCATGTAGATCTGACTCTGTATGACGAAGCTACGCAAAAAACTGCGTTTTAGAGCCCGAAAATGGCAAAAACGAGCTGCACACAGTCTTGAACCTGCTCCTACTCCACTCTGCATGATGCAATGTCCTCTCAATGCAAGCTCCAATGCAAGAGCTTTGCCACAACAGCATCCAAGCACTCGAATGTCAAGCTCTCCTCCACCGAGCACTTCTCTAACGAGCTCAAAAGCTCCTCTCACCAAGGAAGCCGCAACCACCTCCTCAACCAAGCTTGACCACACCAAGCTCCTAAGCTCCAAAGACAATGCTCCTCAAGCTAAAATCGCTCTCCGTGAAACTCCGCGATCGAACTCCACCGTCGAGAGCGAGCGAGCTATCGCCTCGAAGCTCTCAAAGCCGTCGTGCTCTCCGCGGTCACCATAGCTCTGATACCAATTGAAGGGGATCGGGGAGCACCACAGACGGAGAGTGAGAGAGAGAGAAGGAGAGACACACACGATGTGGGTGGGGAGACTCAAAGAGTGAGTAGCCCCCTATACACTTATGCTATGTATAAGGTATACAAGTTAGTGGGCGCCCAAACTCTGGGCGGCCGGGCAAGGCACAGGCGCCTATACCCCAACACTTATTCTCCCTCTCTACCTAATCTACATAATCTTTAGCCCCACAGCCCCCTATACACTTATGCTATGTATAAGGTATACAAGTCAGTGGGTGCCCAGACTCTGGGCGGCCGGGCAAGGCACATGCGCCTATACCCCAACACTTATTCTCCCTCTCTACCTAATCTACATAATCTTTAGCCCCACTCTATCTACTCTATGTACACCTCTCTACACTCTAATCTCTTTATAAATCTTAACCTTATCTATCTAATCTCTTTATAAATCTTAACCTTATCTATCTACTCTCTACCTTCTCTCTACTCTCTCTATCCCCTAATCTTGACTCTCTCTCCACGTACTCTCTCTCTCTCTACTCTCTCTATCCCCTAATCTTGACTCTCTCTCCACGTAGTCTCTATCTCTATACCCTTTATCTACTCTCTCTCCCTCTCTACACACTCTCTACACCCTCTATCCTTGTTTCTCTCTCTAATCTAATAATCTCTCTCTACTTCCTCTCTATCTCCACTCTCTTTACACCCTCTATTCCTCTTTTCCTCTCTTTAATCTTTCTTCTTCTCTCTATCATCCAATTTACACTATTTTAGCACTTCTCCTTCCTTTAATCGCTCTTCTCTCCTCATGTCTTTTCTCCTCTCTCTCTCTCTCTCTCTCTCTCTCTCTCTCTCTCTCTCTCTTCCTTTAATCGCTCTTCTCTCATGTCTTTTCTTCCCTCTCTTTTCTCCTTCCTCTAATCGCTCTCTCTCTCTCTCTCTCTCTCTCTCTCTCTCTCTCTCTCTCTCTCTCTCTCTCTCTCTCTCTCTCCACGTAATCTCTATCTCTATGCGCTTTATCCACTCTCTCTCCCTCTAGAGCTACACACTCTCTCTACACCCTCTATCCTTGTTTCTCTCTACACCCTCTATCCTTGTTTCTCTCTCTAATTTTACTAGAAGGTTAGCTTTCCAAATGACTTTGCACACATGTAAAAGATATTTATGAAATCCCTCCACAAAACTTCACTAGGAATGAAATAATCCCTTTTTTCTTAAATTTATATTAAGTTTTTTGAAATTCTATTTTTTACCTTTATTAATGGAATTTCTTATTTTTGGCAATTAAAATAGACTATCTTTTTGATCTCACATTGCTACACTTTGAGTTGATATCCCCTGGGATTTTGTGAAATTTTCACCATTATCTTCAATTGAGCTTGAAGGGGAGAAAGTTGGTGTCTAGTAATGAGTAAAAGCGTTTATGTCCTGAGTCTCAGGATATGCGCGTTAGCTATGACCGACCAAGTGTGAACATGGCTATCTCTAAATGTGCCTTGTAAATAGGACTTGACCACATTGAAGTGGGTGGAAGTGTAGATCTTGTAACGAATGGGTCAGTGTCCTCCACAAGGACTGGTGTCTCACACCACCGAGCCCACACAAGTATGGGTGAGCAGGTAGAGCTACCTATGGTCTAGAGTCTTAGTGTGGTGATTCTTGAAGATATCTCACGAATGAGACCTGTGTTCTATTTATAGGGCACAGATTTTAGTCAAACGAGCATCCATTGCAATGTTTCGAGAGGAAGCACGTATCTCTTATTTTCTAATTTGCTGACCGTAGCAATATCCTTGGTTATAACATCAAGATTTTTTTAAAACAATCATTCTAATTCTCTAGTAGCATTGAGCTTAAGTCAATGCTTCCAATTTTCAAAATACTAGGCAAATAAAGTTTTTCTTGATCAAGATTCAATTTTGTGTTATAATTGAATGTAATGAATGTTATCCTTACTACTTGGTATTTCCTCGAAAGAATCAATTAGCCTCTTCTAGGTAGGTTTGTAGTAGTATTAATTTCTAGTAATTTAGCTTATAATAGGATTTAAGAATTTGTTTATGCGTGAGATTACATTAGGATTTAAAACATCATTGTTGATGCTTCATACTTCAAAAGCAATGATGCCCAGTGTGCCCTTTTTGTGACCACAATATCAACAATGCAAGTATCGACATGAATGAGACCTCCATCTGTCATGGGTCATATCTACAGACTCTGAAACATCACACATATTTGCTAGATGGATGTCAAGAAACCAAAACTATGGGGAGAAATTCTTGGAGAAATCTGACAAAGTTTCACTTGTAAAATCAGCAATCTCTCAAGCCAAACGATGTCAAAATGGCAAGAAAGTGGGAGATCATTCGATACCTATATCAATCTGATGCTTGCATACACGCAATGTAACTCTACCAAATCATTGTATAGTAGCAATGCCCAATCTCTGTTCTAAACCAAGCAAAAAAGAGTGCATAAACCTCGAAGGCCTTTTGCATACTTACCTTGATTGGTTGTATTTTTTTGTCAAACCATGTGCAATTCAAACGGTTGATCATTTGGACATTCGATTACCAAATGGATTTTAATCTGCAATTTTGATCCCCCACAGGTTGGCTCAAAATTTGACAGGTGCCAATCCTTTCCACATTTTCCATGTTTGAAGCCCTTGCTTTGTAGATTCGATGCAAAGAGAGAAGGTAAGGAGACGAGAGTAGAAAGTCATTTTTGAATTCCATCATTTTCCCGTAAAGAAGAGAGTAGAAAGTCATTTGTGAATTCCATCATTTTCATGTGAAGTTGGTATGAGTTCTCTTGGTTGTGTTGAATGCTCGTTCTTACTTCCAAATGGACAAGAGTAGTGCAACAAAAAAACCTCTTAGTTGTTATGAGATGATACTCTTACCTCCAAGTACACTCTATTTGTAGTTCGGACAGACAATAGGGCTTGATTAGTTGTTTTTGAGCAAACATCTTACCCTCTAAGTGAGCATAGATGGTATCTTACTTAGAACTCATTAATTGTTCTTGAGCCAATGGCTCTTATCTCTTAGGGAAGAGAAGGTAATTTGTTAATTTAAGCATAACTTGGTTGTGTTTGAGATTTGTTTTTTACCTCCATGTTCACGTAGAATTATGTTTTAGAATCTCTTGGTGTTCTGAACTTACACTCTTACTTCCAAGAGAAAGATATGGATTTTCAAATGGTGTTAGTTTGTTGTTAATGAGAGATTTCTTTTACCTCCAAATAGGATAGTAGCCTTATATGTCCATGTCCATTGGTGAATGTTGTTTAGAATCTAAACCCTTGTATCCCTAAATAGAATTGTACTTTTATGAGCATTTCATGCGCTTGGTTAATTATAGAACTTTTATGAGAATAAAAACTAATTGTACGGTCCATGCACATTGTAGTAACCAACAATGAAGCTCAAAGCAGTAGTAAAGCTTGAAGATATGTGCAAGAGCTTCACCATGGTAAAATTGTATCCTGGCTTCAATGCAACATCTATGGCCATGTCTTCAATGACAATTGAACTCAGATCAAGGAGCACTTGTTTGGTATCGGCACAAATGTGGCTGATTGCACTGCATTACATGCCAATATTGGGGTTCACTTTGCTGCGTACGTAAAGCACTGTAAAGAGAAACGACATCTTTAAGGTTTAGTGGAGGGCCCTTATCTCCAAAAACCATAACAATATGGGCAAATGATGGAGGTAATGCACTCAAGAAAGTTGCTACTTTGTCTTCTTCCGAAACCTCACAGTCTAGGTACAGGAGTAACGATGCTCATTCGTCTATTGATGAGACTAGAGACATCCTCTCCTTGAAGCATAACTAGCTTGTACAAGTTTTTTTTCAAGACTTACCCTTTTTTTCTTTGTCCTTGTACCAAAAATGTTCTCAAGATTTATACTGTTTTGCTTTGTGCTTGTAAGTTGTACCAAAATTTGGTTCTAAGATGTCCAATGCTTAAATTACAATTATCGATGAAATGCACATAATTATCATGAAGCGCAATGATAATTTTAATGTAAGCATGCTCATCTTTGGCTTGAGCTTGTAAACTTTAATGCCCTAGTTTGAGTGCCTTCAATTGTGGATGGTTCGCTTCAGGGGATCCTCTAGTAGTAATAGGGAGATGTCACCTATGTATACCAAAATTGCCTTATTTACCCCCTATATATGGTTCCCTTTTTCATAAAATCTATCCTTTTACCTTAGAAAACCCCCTGTTGTACACTCACATGCCACCATATAGTAACCTTAGGGAATACGCTAGGGCTCACTTGGTGCTCCACGTTTGACTACGTACCATGATTAATTCTTCATGGCATGCCCTTGCAGCTTTGTTTGCCACGTATGAAACCCCTTCCCATTGAACTTCTCAACTCTTTTTTCTTCCATAGTGCAAATAGGGGGGTCTTAACACATGGAGGCATTCTAAGGTCGACGTCTTTACAAAAACTTGATGATTAAATAATCTCCATAAACGAGGGAAGATTTTGAAAGGTAGTGTTTCAAAGAGTTTTTGAAGGATGTAGTGAGTTTCAAAGTGAGGGTTATAAGGGTTCTATGTGATATGCTCCAAGAAATTCTTTGGGGTTCAGATCCTTGTGGCTAGTATAGAGCAAGTTTCTAAGCTATCCATATCGTCCTAGAGGAGATTGTGGGGTGACAGAGGATACTGTGGAGGATATTGTTCAAATTGAGGGTGATAAGGGGGATGATAGTGAGGGTCACTTTGTCCTAGAGGCGATTGTGTGATAATTTAACCCTTATAACCCTCACTGTCATCTTAGAGGATATTGTTCAAAGTGAGGTTACAAGGGTTGTATAGGGTATGATCTAGGAGGTTCTTTGGGTTCAGATGCCAATACGTAACAAGTTTCTCAGTTACCCATATTGTCTTGGAGGAGATTGTGGGATGAAAGGTTGGCACATGATGGAGGAAGTGAATGTTCAAAGGGGGTGGATGTTGTGTCTCTCTTGAGTTCACAAGTGGAATATAAGAAAAAATAGTAAAATAAGACACATCTTGACAAGAAAATGATTGAACACACTATATCACTCGGCCATCTTTAGGCTCCTACAATTTCACGTTTGGGTAGGCCGGCCTTGGAAGTCATCTAGCTATTCATTTATGGTCCATCATAAAGAAGAAGTTCTATGGTTCTTGAGACACAACTTTGGGTGTGAGGCATGGATTTTGCTTCCTTGCGACTTCATTTAGCACTTGGAAGTCAACTAGGCAACTTTACGCACTTGCTCTTTAGGGCATTATGAAAGTTTTGGGTATATGGACTTTAGGCCCTACATAAATTGGGCATTACAATTTTTGTGGGCACTTAGCTTTCGAAATTACAAAAAGATCCCAAACATAAAGAAAAGAGAGGTTTTTGTAGTGTGAGCATGTCTTATGGCCATTGAATGGGTGCCCAACAAGAATAGCAATGTGGATTGGGTTAAGAAAGAGCATGGAGCTTGTGAAGGCAACAAGAGAGGGAGCTAAGAGGAGCTTTCTGAGATCAAGTTGTCATACATACTGGTTGGTTGACAATGATGAAGAAACAAGAAAGCAACTACATCATACCAAGGCGATTCTTTTCTCACGTTTTCATTAGGGTTAGGTGAGCCTATAAAGGGGAGGCCAAAAGCTGTTGAGGGAGTCGGAGAAGACACTAAGTGGGAGGAACATGAAGTATTATGTCAAGCATAGGGTAAGATAGGCCGAGGCTAAGCCTGCCAGGATACACATGCGGTACATGGGGCCTATATTAGGCATAGTTGGGTGGTGAGCTATATGTGCTAGGCCCGAGTCTCTCATATTGGTATCAGTGCCTCCAAGCAGGTAATGCCTTGTTTCAAACACTATAGAAAATCTAGTTGTACTTTCTTTTGGGTGTTGGGAATATTTATCTTCTTTTCATGGGGAGATAAGATTATTTCAAGATCTAGTTGTGAATAGGATTTTTAACTTGAAAGGATTTACTATTTTATCTATAGCATTGATTGTGCCTATGGGAGTGGTATTTCCAGGGTATGACCTAGCTAATTTCAAATTACTCCATGAGTTTTGAGGGTCACCGTTTGGCCTCTTCACATTTGTACTTTAAAATAAGTCCTCAATCTGCCAAGGAGTAGTGAATAAATTCAACTTTACAACTTGGCTAAGATCACTACTAGACAGGGTAGACTGTGTTGGTCACCATTAAATGCTAGCTTAAGCAATTTCCATGCAAAATATCACCAAAGGGTTTGAATTGCCAAGGCAACACCCATGGTTACTAATTAAATTTTTTTATATTTTCAATAATCTTTCATTTAGTGTTTCACATATCAAAGACATACTAGGTCTTTTGAGACTGGCTTTTTGGTGATGTACCTTCTAGGTTTTATCTTTCAGGTTTGAATGATGCACAATGGACGCTATTATCAACCTCTTGGTAAGCATATAATTTGGTTTCATTTCATTTTTTACTATGCTTTGATTGAGTTTTCCAAGTAGGACGTATATGCTCAAATGCTTTTATCATTTGATCATCGCCGTCAACCTCTCTGTCAACCCTTCTCTTTTGCCGTGTTGCGCTCCCATCTCCCTTGATTCTCGGTTGTTTTTGAATTTATTCCAGTACTGGCCAAGATTTGGCCATTATCAAAAGTGAAGGCTTGTTAGGTTGTTGACGTGGAGGATCCCCCCCCCCCCACAACACTATCTAATACGAGGTCTTAATGGCTCGAGGGCAGTGGGATCAGCGATCACGATGGGTAGGGGGAATCTCAAGGGGATTAGATGGAGAGAAAAATGTCAAGGTGTTGACTCGCTACCCCCCGCGTTGGAGACTCGAACCTAGTAGCCCAACACCCTAAGCACACGCCCATGTGGGTTTGCTTGTCCCCAAGGTGAAACTTTTATCTGATAAAGTGTACTCGAACAGGGACAGAAGTAAACATGGACAAAAAAATAAATAAAGACAAATCGAACGACGCCCATGTTTTTTGAAAAATGTGCTTCACTTTAGCACCGTAGATCCCATCTCTTACACTTCATTCAACGACCCGTGGTGAATAGTGTTGAACACCCCCCGCCCCCCCCCCCCCCCCCCCCCCCCCCAAAAAAAAATTAGCAGAAGATGTACCTGTAGTAGCAGGTCGCGATAGGAGGTGGCAGCAACAGAAGCAAACGAATTGACCTGCGTTATCGGAGAAGCCTGTAGAAAAAGGCGTATCTTTGATTTAGGGGTGCATGTGCAGCGAAACAGCAGGTTTGGGTTTGCCAGGGAAAGCGGGGCAGGGGGCCCTTCAAAGGCACCGGTATGTATCGGTGTGAATATCCTGCAAGACTTTGTACGGATCGCTTCACCGGTGGAGGTGACAAGCTGGATAGTATAGCATGACCCGTAATCCATCTAGGAAGTCCATAGCTTGTCGACGTTTATCATACTGCCTTTTCTGCCTACTTTGAGCTTGATATAGGTTCTGAAGAAGTGCCTGTCGAAGAAGAGGCTAGGCACAGAAAGGGCTTACCCTTGTGGATGTTTGTATTGACGTATTGTAGGCATGCACAGCAAATGGTAGCACTGGTGATGATTTCGCTCACATGTCTGGAGCTCAGAATATCTTGTCTTGCAGCTCCATCTGACCTTGCAGCTGCTAGCAGTGTATGTAGGTGATGGCATAAATTTGCAGAGTATGTTTGGGCAGGTATACAAGCTTTCCTATGGAAACTCTACTTTCTCATTTCTTCCTTTTCATGAACGTGACAAGGTCATTCCGTATCTTGTCAAACATTGTGAAGTTATGCTATGTAATGCAGACATATTGCTGGAGTATATTGTCGGTCTTCATCGATTCAGCTGCCTCTTCTCTTAAAGGGTTGTATTTATTTAAACCGTGATGCCCTCATTAACTGTGTGCACGCCGGTATTGCAAGATCTCTTGTCCTTGCGCAAGCTTGCCAGCAGATGGAATTGAAGACATGGTAGAAGGATCTTCTGGTCATTTACTATTGGATGACTTGTATGGTGAGGTTTTGGTGGGATTGCAAAGCTCGTCTCCCAGGGCAATGATTTCAACCAAGCCAAGTTCTACAAGATGGCTTCCTCAACAACGCTACCATCATGGGTGCGGCGGAAGAGGATGTTTCCTGGTTGGATATCACAGTGGACGATACTGCGAGAATGGGAGCTGGGAAGACTCAAGAGTGCAAGCAAGGTTGGCAACAATGGGAGCCACCTCGTAATCATCGAGCTTGAAGAGGGGAGGAAGAGCATCAAGCTTGGCGAGTAGATCGTTGCTATCACATACGGAGGTGAGGAGATGGAAGCAGGTGTTGTCACTCTCAAAGGTGGACAAAGGGGGAGGACAATAGAGCACCCACATGTTGGGGCTGGGATATGTTTTGTTCTTTGCGACATTGGGTATGTCATGCAGTCCTAAATAACCAAAAAAAAAAAGGGAAGGCGCCTCTATGGCCTTTGCCCTTTCGGCGGGCCAAAAACAAGTGACAAAAAACATTTTGGTTTTATTTGCAATGTATCCAAATTTTGGAAGCCTTAAATTTCCTATGGGAATCCTAGTGAGTAGGAGTCATACTTATTTTGAAAAGCTTTTGAATGCGGTAGCATCTCTAAGTCTACTTGGAAAGAATATGACAATGTCCAAAAATATACTTTTGCCAAGTCAAGATGTAAACAACATCCGGGGTGCTCTTACTTCTTGAGTCTTGATCACTTCCCACTGAGGTTACGAGTATCAAGAGCATCGTTGAGTACATGATTCAAACGCGGTAAAGGCCTTCACATTGACTTTTCAGAATTGTATTGAAATCTATTAGAAATCTTAAGAACAAAATATTAAGTTCAAGAAAAAAAAACAAGATATTAAGTTCACGATGGATACAAAACTCAAGAAGTGGTTTGGAAGATGGAACACATTACACTTGCTTCATGATGCCATGATAGACTCCGAAGTGACTGAGGCTTTTAACAACACTAATAATCACACCTTAAGAGAAATTTGGAGATTTGTGCTTCATAAATTATACCATATATGTTGTTCCCACCTACAAAACCATCGTCTTCTCCAAATGAGGGAGCCGCACCCACGCTGACATGGTGGATCCCATCTGCTCTAGTGCAATTTACACTATCATCTCCATCTCACTCAACTCTCATTGGCTACAATGTGGTATACCTAGATGTGAAAATAAATCACATCTAGATACCAAATGAAATAGCTTTGCTACATGTATAAACAATCATCCGTTAAAATTGTTTAACAACATTTGTAACTTTAACAAGTTTAACTAGATATCCGACAATTTTTGGCTACTAAAATTGTTCTTGATATGACGTGCTCAAAATGGTCTAATAAATGGATCTGAACACCTATGAACTTTGTCGCGACAGATAATTGAAATAACAGGCGCCAGTGTCAGTCCCAAAGACTCATATTCTCCACTTGTGGGATGTCTCATATAAGGATAGCTAAAAACAAAAGTCATCCTTCAAGTACGAGATGTACTTATGTGTGGTGTTAATTGTAAACACTCAACGACATGAGTGAGAGGGACTCTCATAAACTTTTCTCCACACTAACTAAACTATACTCCATGAGTTCCTACACCATGTTGCACCCTTGTGACTAACAACATGTGCCAAACGAAACCACCATGTAGGTCTATAACTGTAGGGTGCAAAAATGTATCTGATACACTATTGTCTAATTTTTTTTCTCATACATGACCCTGTCATTTGTCTGAAGAGCGAAATAGGGGGCAAGCAAAAGTAGTCAAGGCGGCAGACTCATGGGTGCAAGTGCAGAGATGGTCGTAGACATGAAGCATGCAAGCATTTGTGAGTGTGGTTGTGAAGAAGGTTGAGGTGTAGGCCCAAACCTTTTATTTTTTGCATGGGTTCCAAGTGAGAGCATCTCAAGATAGCTGCTTGAGTGGTTACTAAAGCAGTTAGAAGTCGATGTCACTCCATTTAGGGAATCGTGAGGAATCTCGGAGATAAATTGAATATAAATACAAAGGAACCAATAGGAAGCATTAGAAAGAGGTGATCAACCATGATGTTGCTCCGGCAGTGAAAGAAAACAAAAACAAAACGGGGGGGGGGGACAAGCACCATGTAGAGGTAGAGATACACGGACATTGCGAACAAGGCCACAAGTGCTAGATCACAAGGAAGGGCCCACAAGTAAGGGATGAAGTTGAGCGAGGTCCTGGGCATTGGTTTATTTTAAATTTAGAATGACAGTGAGGGAACATGCAGAACCAATGACTAAGTTGGTTAGTGTGGGAGTTGCGGATGTAATCCCGAGGTCGTGGGTTCGAGTTAGATACACTATCGAAGCTTTTAATCCTTGCTTCCAAGGTGACAGCAATGTGGAATCTTGAAAGATTCTACATAATAAACTTGAGAACCTATCAGTATGTGCCAATGGTATCTTTCTATTTAGAGAGTTAAAGGTTGCCATAGTGACACGTGACTCATTCTAAACGACTCTGAAGCATGGTGCACCTATTAGGTCATGATCAAGTCCCTCACAAAACATTATAGGACGGATCCGCACGTAGGCTTCGTGTGCATTAGCAACGCTACCTACCTTGCTCAACTTTGCGGACTTCGACAAAGTTACCCCCACCTTTGAGAGAAAAACGACGAGAGGCCCTTGCTTTGCAGTCAACTAAGGGACGAACTTACTGACGTGAGCTCTACCCCTTGCCATAGTTGCACGCAAATCCACTCTTACATTATTAAGGACCTAGATAGCATAAACACACAATTGTCTTGCTCTAAATGTCACTATAGAGTTTGTTGCTAGCTGGTATTATCAGGAAATCAAGGTAACTTCTCTAGATAGAACACCTCCAACTTACTTGAGCCAAACATAAGATTAAGCCGCTTCACCTCCCTACATGAGCTCCACTTCTGTTTGACACAAAATAGCAAACACCTTGTTCAAATATATGAAATCGAGACCATGCATCAAATATACTTTCCTTCCCCAACAATGTAACGACATGGTTTCATTCTCATCGACCATGTGGCGACAAAAACTCAAGTTACATTAGTATTTGACCTAGTCGAACTGGTGGGTTGGGATCTAATGGGCCCCTTCCCTACCTCAACCTTAGGTAATCACTACATCTTAGTGATTATAGAATATCTAACACAATGTTGTGAAGCCATAGTATCCATATGGGTGAAGGTCGTTCAATTCTAATTGTTTGACATGTGTCATCAAGAGAAAGAAATCATGTCTTTTCAAATGCTATTTCTCAAAGCCTTAAAATTCTTCAAGAGAAAGAAATCATGTCCTTTCAAATGCTATTTCCCAAAGCTGCTTTCTTGTTATTGGCATGCTAAAAAGACTTTAGAGAACAAAGGACTAAAACATATTCATAAAAGCTTGATCCATGATGTGAAGTATTGATTCAATATTTTATTTTGAATATTTTAATTATTCCTTTCATTTAAGGACTTCACAAAGATTCATTTCATTAAGTTATTAAATTGTTTAATATTCTCTATGCTTATTAAGGGCAGTTTCACACATGCATAATTCCACCCCAGCCTGCAAAAGTCAGCAATGAATCTTGCAAGACCTAACTTTGCTGACTTCAACAGAGTGGGCAAATCCCATCTTCTACCTCCGCCATGTAAGTAGTGGAAGATTTCACACACAATTTTTCATGAAGACGTTAAAATATTCTTTTGTTTTAGTTTTTCAATGTGTCTTTTTATTTTATTGATAGTCTAACATGCGTGAAACCTAGATGCACTATGCATAACATTTGAATCATCTTTTTAATTTCCCACCAGTGTAACAATGACGTCTCAAAAGACAAAGATCATCATGTAAGCAATTCACAAAGAGTGCATGTAGGCAATCTCAATGTGTATAGATGCCAAAATCTAGCAAATTAATTAATAAAAGCGACATTTTTATTAAGGATTTCATTAGCAATATATGGGAGAATACAGAGCACAACCTACGTGAAGAAGGACACCATGAGTTATTGGTGCCAGTAGGTATCAAGGAATTTGATCCGCATCACAAGATTAGAACAGTGCTTCTTGGTAGTATGAAGATATGTTGCAAAAATTTGAAAGAAGACATTCCTCCACATGCAATATGACCAAGGTAGAGCTGTGGGACAAACATTGGTAGGAACAAAAGGTAAAGATGAAGAGAGTGAAAGTATAAGATCAGTTCACTTTTCCCAAGCAAATAAAGGTGGTGCAAGATGCATAGGGAGCCATTGGCGATAGGTTGGATGCTAGCAACACGGTGTCATACCGTGGCACGTGCTCCCATTAATACATACAATGTTTTAAATATCGTCTCTATGCATACTTGTTCATTCTCAACTTGTTCAAGTTTTCTATTGAAATGTGCAATTTCTGTGATTTGAAGCGCAAATGTTTTCAATGTTGGTGTCTTTCCATGCTTTGTCGCGTGATTTTGTTTCATATTATAGTGTTAAGTTATTTTGACGTTAATTTTAAGTGATTAGAAAGTGAGCTTGGGTATATAAGTGACTTTCTAGGTTTTAAACTTTATTTCTCACATTCACAAAACTCTAGCTCTAAGCTCTCTTTGCATCTGCTTCGCGGACAAACCCATGGCAATATCTTCTGAAGCACTTCTCACACAACTAGAAAAGGAATGACTTGCGGATTGAGAATATGAACTAGTCAGTGTGTTCGAGGGGACGATTGACATGTAGACAACTGCCAACCTTCATGCAGAGGCATTTAAAAGCTTTCTTAACTATATGGCGTAGCACATGAAAGAATATGCCATAGTCTTTGTGTAAGACAAGGGAAACTAGGGTATGAGATGTTGGAATTAGGGTTGCAGAGAAACACACACAGCTTGGAGAAGACGAAGGAAGCTCAAGGCACAGAATGTAGAGTGTATTACTTAGTGTGCAATGGAAAGATAGATAGCCCTAGAGTGATGGGTGTATATACAATGCACGGGGGAAAAAACCTCCTAAAGAGGGAAAAAATGCCCCGTCGGTCCTAGTGTGTTCACACACATCACTACCACATGTATATGGTAACAAATCCCCCCTGGAGTGATGCATTGAACGAGAGATGGCACATGAGTAAAGGGAAGTGCCATGCCCTGAGGACATGATCAGTCCACAAAGGGGAGTAAGCCCAAAGCTTTGCGGAAAGCTTCAAGCTCCTCACGAGACAATGCCTTTGTGAAAAGATTTGCAAGGTTGTCCTGTGTTGGCACATAAGCCAAGCTGATCTCTCCTGCTGAGAGCCTCTCCCTGACATAGTGGTAATGCACCTCAATGTGCTTTGTGCGAGCATGAAAAACTAGGTTCCTCGCAATTGCCAATGCGCTCTGACTGTCAGTGTAGATAGTGTTGGCAGTGTCCTGTCCAACACCCAAATCAACCATAAGGCGTTGGAGAGGGGGAATAGGGAACACACCCAGCACACACAATACTTGCCTCTTTATAGCCCAGGGATTCCACAGCACCCCTAACCTCCTAGAAAACACCTTCAAACTGGCTAATTTGCACTAACATCTCCACTTTAGCATACAAAGAAACTATCTCTCTCCTTGCACAAGAACAGCCACAACACAACTGTACCCACACTACTTAACTCACCCGTTCTGACTCACAAAACACCCCTAATCTGCCCTCTTGGTAGCAACCTTCAAGCTGCAGGCAAACCCTCTGCAAATAATGGTTAATACACCAAGAGTGAGAGAGAAGGATGGGGTTGGGGAGAAGCAACACCAGAGATTGGGCAAAACGGTTGGTATTATTGCATAGAGAGTAGTACAACAAATGTATGCAGCTTCAATGGCAAGCTTGGCATCACAAAAGCTTCAAGCTTTCACTTACTCACATAGGCAAAAAAAGCCCTTAAATTTTCTCATTAACAACCTTTTATAGGGGTACCTCTAAGAGGCCCAAAAAAAGAAAAAAGGGTGAGTTTCTCTTGCCGTGGCCTTCACCTAGAGCTTCTTTTAGTATTTTATTGCATTGCTAACACTTGGCCTAGTTTGCTTTTGGAAACATTTACATGGTGTTCACATTGGGCTTTGGTCCTTCCATCTTGGCCGACCGGATCTCCCTCCTTTTGGTCTTGCATTTTTGGCTTTGTACACTTGGCCCTCAACTTGGCCGGCTTTAGCTTTGCTTTATACCACTTGGATGCCTCCAGATTCTCTCTCTCACTCTCTGCTGTGGGGCTCACCCCTTACATGAGGGGGAAGGCAATAGCGACATCGCTATTGCCCTCTCCCTTTTCCTCTAAAAAATTTGGTGCCCCAAGGGCCGCGGGACCACCCCCAACTGGGGCCGCCATGTCATTACCAAAATTGCCCTGCGGCCGCCAGTGGGCGCCACCATCTCCTTGCACCGCCGGCTTCGCGCCCAAAATCGCCGCCAGACGCCACTGTAGCGCCGCTCGCAGCGTCGTCCCACGGACGCCATGGCTAGGGGAGGGGAGCTCCCCTCACTCCTCTTGGATGCCTTTTGGAGGGCCACGCCCCAGCCTTTATAGCCCGGCCTCAGGCACACCGCGCCCGCATGTGGGTTAACTCCGCCAGGCCACGTGGCATCTGCCCATGAGCTGCCTCCAACAACATCCTTTTTCATGAGAGAATTGTAAAAAAATTCCATTTTATGCCAACTTTTTGGTCCTCCTTGGTCCAGCTCCCATTCTGTGCTCCCACCTTCTGTTGCTGAGCCACAAAGCCCGACCGAAAATCCATCTTGCTGGCTACAACCACCCTCTCTGTAATAACTGCATTTTGACTTCTCAACGTCCTCGAATCACGGCTTTCAACAATGGAAAAAATCATCTGCAAACAATTTTGGGCAAAGAATCCCAGTTTTTCGACTGCCATAACATCTCGCCCGGAACTCCGTTTGGCATGCAGTCACTTCCTGCCAGCTCCATATGGTGTACACTCTGCTCTAGAACTTTGTCGGTACTCAAAAGACGCGAGATGGCAGGTACTCCAATGTGGCCAAGTGGGCTCATACCCGGCCCCCGAAAAAACTTCAAATGACCATATTTTGCAAACCATGGCTCCGATCCACAATCCGAAAAGATGGGTAGGCTCCATAAATTGAGCTCTACACACCTGTACCTTAAGTTCCACTTGGACCACCTGTCTCCAGCTGCCCTGTCCGGCAAGAATCTGCAAACCACCAAAACTTTAACCTTCAATACTTGGGCTCCGTAGCTCGGTTTGATGAGCCATTTGGACCTGCTCCTTCAGCACTCCAAGCTCTTCATTTCTGGACCCCAAGGCTGCACTTTGCATCTCTTTCACCTGCTACCCCAATTAGCCCCTTGTGTAGTCTTCCTTGGCCTATAAGCCGCATCGTGCATACACTTCCGCTGCTACCCGCTATCCCGTGAAGTTTCTTGCTGCTTGAATCCTTTGCCATGCTTTTTCTTACCTGTGCACACCTGTCCATGCCATCTTCTAGAGTCAACATACTTTGGCTGCACCAACGTCTGAGCCATACACACTCAACTGTAGCTGTGAAGACTGCCCTGTACTCAGCCTCACAACTCGAAGTGGCCACAATAGGTTGCTTCTTGCTCAACCATGATATACATGAACTGCCAAGCATGAAACAAAAACCACTTGTGGACACTCGTGTGTCAAAACAACCAACCCAATCTGAGTCCAAAAAAGCATGTAAGTCTGGCGGCAATGATCCCCCCTTGGGATAAAACAAGCCAAGATGTAAAGTGCCACTAAGGTAGCGGAAAATCCTATTGACAGCCTGCCAATGCTTAGACCCTGGGCTATGCATAAATCTGTTGACCTGTGAGACTGCAAACTGAATATCTGGCCTTGTGTTGCATACAAAAATGAGGCAGCCAACAATAGCTTGATAAAGAGTGACATCAACAGGATCGCCAACATCATGTAGACTCAACTTCAAACCTATTTCCATGGGAGTGGCAATAGGTTTGCAATCCTCAAGTCCAAACTTACATAGCAATGTCTCTATGTAACTTTTCTGACACAAGGCAATACCACCATCACACTGCTTAAACTGTATACCCAAGTAATGATGCAACAGCCGCAAATCTTTCATCTTGAAAGTAGAATTAAAATCAGCCTTAAATTCAGCAATATGTCTCTCATTTGGTCCAGTGATCAGCAAATCATCGACATAAAGAACCACAATGAGAAGTACATCACCCTCACACTTTACATACAATGTGCTTTCTGTTGGACTATTACAAAAGCCTTGTTTGACCAAATGAGTGTCATATTTCTCATACCAAGCACGAGGAGATTTCTTCAGCCCATACAAAGCCTTCTTACATCTGCACACTTTGTCCTCTTGTCCGTTTATGACAAAACCGCGAGGCTGCATTACATATACTTCCTCAAATATGTCACCATTCAAGAAAGCAGTAACAATGTCTGATTGATGTACATCCCAACCAAAATGAGTTGCCAATGCACATAGAAAACGGACAGTAGTCATACAACAAGTGGGAGCAAAAGTCTCTTCATAATCTATGTCTTTTTGCTGTGCATAACCCTTTGCAACAAGTCGAGCCTTATGGCGATCAATCTACACTATCAACTTGAATTGTGCGGGCAACTTGTAACACAACTTCGACAAATTTGCCCAAATTTGGTTTCAAGACACAATCCCATAAGTGTCATGAA
>NW_028221790.1:0-118650 GCF_014529385.1 Adiantum capillus-veneris
TCTCACCCATAAGAAGAACTGTGCATCCTGGCACCAACAATCATTAGTCCCTCTAATATGAGCATATGAAAGAACTCCATGTCTGTCATCTTTGCTCGTGTCTCTAGGGAGCAGACACACCCGCTCTACCTCTTCTTGCACAGACTCTGACAACACCTGTTGTGTCTCACTAGAGCACTGCTGCTCTACCTCTATCTCTATAGAGACTATTGACTCGTCCTGCACAGCTAAATGCTATGTCTTGTGAGCATGGTGGAGCTCACCCGTGAAGGAGACACGTTTTGTCTCTCGCTCAAAGTATTTTAGCAACAAAATTATGCCGTATCGAACCTTAGACACATTCATAGGATATACCAAGCCACCACGTGCTTCTCTAGCAATCACTAATGAGCCGCAATGCATCTGGAAAGACTGCTCTCTAACCAATATTTGACACCCAAAGTCTGCTAACCGTCTCACTAAGATCAAGCTCTATCTCAGCTGAGGAACATAACGCACATGTTGTAGAGTATATGATGCACCGTTGGGCAATAGAAAACAAACATCTCCTGCATCCTCTATGTCAAATGCCGAACCATCGGCCAAGTGTAGACCTCCCACTAGAGAAGGTGCTAAACTACTCACATGTGGTGTGACATGAAAAATTGTATCCTCATCTAGCAACCAACGTGGAGAAGTGTCACCAGTTAAAGACATGTAATCAAGAGGAACTCTAAAGGCAAATGTGACATCTCTGTCAACTGGCATATGCAGCCACTGCTCTAGCATGTGTTAAAACCTCATGTGTATCAAATATACCCCATGAGTGACCACAATGCCAACATCGCATGTATCGGCAACTACGAGACCGTCGTCTCTCATGAGTCATCACTTTAGACTCTAAACTATCACACATATCTGGAACCATAAGTGAATGTCAAAAAACTATGGCGAGAAAACCTGGGAGAAACTCTGGTAGAGTCTCCCCTGTAAACTGAGTAAAAACCTTAAGTATAATATCAACCATAAATCATGCCAAGCTGGCAACAAAGTGGGAGATCACTTGATCACTACACAATCATGAAACCCATGATCAAACACATCAAAATCGATGCTCACATATGCATAAAAGCAAACTTCACAATCTACAACTGCAAGCACGCAATGTGGGACAAACAACTCAATTGAGCGTAAAGCGCATAACCATATACGCAAGTAGTGAGCGAACTAGCTCAAAACGCATCCCACAAGAGAAACTGCCCACAAAACTCTAAAAAAAACTTGTGAAAGCTCTGACTGTGTAGCCACACAAGCATATGCAATGCTCACTCCTGCGAGAGTGGGTACATGAACACTTAATTGTGTCCAACTTGACAAAACATGTCAAAGTGGGAGTCATACTCGACCATTAAACCATCAGAAAGTAAAACTACAGATATGCATGAAACATGGTGAGAATCTGGGAAAAATCTGGACTTTCTCCTTAACACTGACTGAAAACTCAAAAATTCTCACCAATACCGCATAAAGTTTACAAACACTCCGTGTCTCAGTAAAAAAATCCACAAATGGTATACATTAAATACCAAAACCATGGTAAACAAGCTCACTCATGAACGAGTGGCTCTATGGACGTGTACCTGTCCAAACCTGGTATTTGCAAGCTATACCTAGCTCAAGCTTTATCCGCAAAGTGCTGCACAAAATCATGATAAAATCACTCTCTGCAATGCCCCACACAGTCATACATCGTCTGCAATTCAAGAAAGCGCAAACTATGAGCAAAACGTATGTCAGGAAATTGGCACATACTATGTCATCGATTGGTAAGCACTTGGATTGAAAACCAAGTGCAAAGCAAAACTAGCTGCCTGTGGTCAAAATCATCGTTCGAGAGCCACGCTCGCGAAAAAAATTTCTCCAAAATGATCCGTCGAAGCTGCTATGCGTTGGTATGTGCCACTGAAGCTGGAATTGGGAGTCCTGTTGAAGCCGAAATGTCCCCTGCCAAGTCGAAGTCAGGAAGCCGAGGTGTCGAAGAATGTCCATTGGAGCAAACTCGCTTCGGAATGAGCACGTGGGAGGGTAGTCGGTAGGCGAAGCTACACTGGATGAGGGTTAGATCTCTCTCCCTTTGTCAAAGCGAGAAAACAGAAAGGTCGATGTCGCCTTCCGCCGCCGGACGGAAGTGCACATAGCTGCGGATGTTGAGTCGCCGATGCCAAGAAGAACGCAAAAAAAAAAAAAAAAACCAAATCAAAGTCAAAATCGATGCTCAAAGTCAATGACGAGTTGCCGAAAACCGAAGCCGAGAAGGAAAAAAAACCGTC
Source organism: Adiantum capillus-veneris (assembly GCF_014529385.1). NCBI lineage: Eukaryota > Viridiplantae > Streptophyta > Polypodiopsida > Polypodiales > Pteridaceae > Adiantum > Adiantum capillus-veneris. The sequence continues at coordinate 2,310 of NW_028221790.1, forward strand.
GAAGCCCAACTCAATACGAAGCTGAGCCGACGTTGAAGTCTACGCCTAAAGCACCGGCAAAGGCGTCATCGAGTGAATCCGACAGTGGGTGTGTATGTCTCCGCACACCCTCCCTTCTTTGAATTTCAGAATTCACTCTCTCTACCTCCTTTGAGGTCGAGAGGATGCTTCACGATGTCGGTGTTCTCTCTCTCTCTCTCTCTCTCTCTTTCTTTTGTGTGTGAACACACTCTTGGAGAGAATTAAAAAAATTCAATTTTCTCTCTCTCTGTGTGATGCTGTCTGAACGCGCTCTGATGACTTTGTGTGTGTGCGCGCGCGCGCGCGCAACACATACACAGGTTCTCTCTCTAGCTGCCCCTTGCTCTGCAAAACTTCACAGCGCTCGTCTTTTTTCAGCCCTGTTCAAGTTTGATTTTGTTGCTGAACTAACACACTCGATGTCCTGCTTAGTGCTACCCGAAAATGCTTTGCAAATTCCTGGCCGTGGCATGCTGCTGCGCTACTCTCTGCGCCCTCCCTTGCTGCTCGCTTCCACCAAGATGCCCAATTGTAGTGCCGTTTGATTCCCCAAGCCTGCAAGCTCGCCACTCAATTTTCTTCCACTGCTCTAGTCTCATGCCTTTGATTATCAGCTTTCGAGCTGCTTGGCCTTCAAATTTGCACGCTATTGCAATTGGCCCGCCGATTTCTACACTGCTCTGTTCTGCTGCTGCTGACTCCTGCCACCTTGAGCTTCCATTGCCTTCTTTCATAGGCTGTACAAAGAAAGATCTGCTCGATTCCTTGCTCCCTGCTCGATTCTCCTCAAGCTTCTCAAGATTCTCTCTTGAGTACAAGGTGGGCTGCGCACGCCGGGGCTCAGATCTTGCGGATCCGCTCCGATCAAGCCCCAATCCGTCTCCTACACAAAATCCTCCCTCATTGCAAAGCTCTGAGATCCGAGATCTATGACTATCCGCTCCCGATTCGAAAATGATCGTGAGGACCAAGCTCCTGAGACCACCGTCGAGAGCTCGCCAGGAGGGGGAAATGCACATGCATCGATCGTTGCAAAGCTCTGATACCAGTTGAAGAGTGCGTGTGCACAATTGCGTGCGTATACGGTGCGGATGCGGTGTGTGTGTGTGTGTGCGAGATGGGAGAGACATAGATTAGACCACGGTGTGGGTGGAGCAAGGCTAAAAAATGAGGTACTCCTTATTCTTGGTATATGTACAAGAATAAGATGAGTAGTGGGCGGGCGCCCATAGCTTGGACGATCGGGCAAGGCATAGACGTCTTTACCCCAATGAGCCATCACCTTGTATAGTGGTTGGTAGACCCCTCGGGGCGATCACTATGTGCAAATTGTGTATATCACATGCGTTGAAGGACTATTTTTAAAACTCCTTATTTTATAATATTTTGACAAATAAAATACACCCTTTTCCTATTGAATATGTAATTTTTTTCCAATTTCTTTTATGTACCCTTTTGTATATGAAACTATGAGAAAAAATAAAAATAAATAACCCCTTGTGTTGCACTCACGTTATAGTCACATTATTGTTACCTCGAGGTAGACCCACAATAAATCCCATAGAGATACTGTACTTGTGGTGTAAAAAACTTTATATCAAATTTATGAATTTGCATGCCATTTCAAATATGCCTTTGTTAAAACACTAGGGTCCATAACACCTAGTGTGCATGCATTTAGCGAAAACTTATCCGATCAAATTTTTGAATTTGCATGCCATTTCAAATATGCTTTTGCTAAAACACTAGGGTCCATAATACCTAGTGGGCATGCATTTAGCGAAAAATTATCCGAGCTTGCATTTTCATGACTATAGTTGTCAATGCTTATACCGGATGTTATGCTCGTAGCACATATGGAAGAGGAGGGAATAAATTTGTAGATAGCTCTATGAAAAGAAACTAAATACTTCCCACTGCAATCACTTGAAAGCCTTGCTAAAACATTTCGACCATAGTAGAATGTTAAAATCAATCACATCTAAGTACAAACAATGAAACATTTTCATTAATAGGACATAGCCTTGCTATATTCTTACTAGGTACGTGAAATTGCACCCTAAAAAACCTTGACACAACCATCCATTAATATTGTTTTGAACAATACTTGTAACATTTATAAGTCTTACTAGGTATTCGACAATTTCTAGCCACTAAAATTGTTCCTAATACTGCGTGCTCAAAAAGGTCTAATATACACATCTAGCTAGTGCCTACGGACTCTGTTGCAACACATATTTGAAGAAGCAGGCGCTAGTGTCAGTCCCAAAGACTCCTATTCTCCACATGTGGAATATGTCTCATATAGTGATACCAAAAAATGTGACATCCATCAAGTATGAGATGCACTTGTGTGTGGAGATAATTGAAAACGCTCAACGCCATGAGTGAGAGGGACCCTGATAGAGCGTGCTCCACATTGGCTAAACCGAACTCCATTAGTTCCTAGACCATGTTGAACACCTTGTGACTAACAACGTGTGCCAAAGAAAACCCTACCTTGTAGGTCCATAGCCATTTCAATAGGGAGTGAACACTTGATTTAGAAAAAGAAACATGTTATAGAGGTGGTATTTGGTAGACATCTCTAAACCCTTTGCTCATACATGACCTTGTCATGTATTTGAAGAGCGAAGTGGATGAAAGCATACGTATCCCACTTGTAAAAATCAAAGCATATTTAGAAACAAAACATAACCAAATCATATGCTTACTACGAGGTGAAAAATACCGTATACTTAGAGGTTAAGGGAAATTTTCAAACCTCAAAGGTACATTACCCAAATTCTAGCCTCAAAAAGTCAAGTATTCCTTTGACTTGTTAAGCACTAAAAGTAGAGATAAGTGAGGATAAACAAATATTTAATTGATGATAGTGGGTATTGCCTTGGCAAGACAAAACCCTTGTTTAGATTTTCCAAATCTAAACCATTTGGTCAGATTTTGCAAAGAAACTTCTTAAACTATCATTAATTGAGAGCAGCATAGACTATCGTGCTACTAATAGTAATTGTAAGCAACTTGGTGAAGTGAACTTAGTTTCTACCCCTTGGCACTTGAGAACTTCTTTCCATGAAAGTACAAGTGTGAAGAGGCCAATCAGTGACCATCGACACTTATGGAGTGATTTCTCATTAGTTCGATCATACCTAGAAATAGACACAATTAGTGCTGTAGACTAAGCATGACATCCTCTCAAGTTGGAATATTATTCACAATTAGAGCTTTGAAACCATTATAATTTCCCATTGAAAGAAGAGAATATTTTTCCAATCCAAAAAGAAGGTAGTCATACTAGATATTCTTTGGTTTTTAAAGCATGAGATTACCTGCCTTGAGGCTCTCTTAGCAAATTCATGATATCCCATGTATTAGTTGTGCTGTAGACTAAGCATGAGATCCTCTCAAGTTGGAATCTTATTCACAAATGGTCTTTGAAACTATTATATTTTCCCATTGAAAGAAGAGAAAAATTTCCCAAGGAAAAAAGAAGGTAGTCATATTAGATGTTCTTTGGTTTTTAAAACAAGAGATTACTTGCCTCCAGGCTATTAAGAAGATTCATTATATCCCATGAATTAGTTGCTCGATAGCCAGACCATGCCTGCCTACTACAAACAAAAATCATAATCTATAGTGCATGCACCTTGTGCATATAACCAATGATATAGAGTGCCCATCAACAATCATGTGCAACAAACACAAGTAAATATACCAGCCTCAACTGTTATTGAGTAGAAGGTTTTAGGTATGGGTAACGCCTACAACAACATCAATAGGAGAATCATCAATAAAAATCATTGGAAACAAGCAAGATCTTATCTCGTCTTAAAGAATCACACGATTCTTTAAGCAAGATCTTATCTCGTCTTAAAGAATCGCACGATTCCAGTGCATGTAGAGACCACGTCAAGTTGAATTCACCGTGATGAATAAGCAGACAATTATGTCCTTGATAGAATAGCTGGTGTTATAGCAAAAGTATAAAAAATGATTGAGTGAATTTAATTCCACTTGATTGGCACGCCATGCATGCAAGTGCGAGAAATAGATTGATAATCCCTTGGCTACCATGACGGTCTCAATAGTTTGAACCAATATCATAAATGCCTTGCATGATCTATACTATCATGGATGCACCACAATTTAACATTACCATACATAAATTATGAGCTTATATCCCAATATTGCCAATTTACCAGACTTGTGTGCTTTTTCCTTGATCGTAAGTCAATGAACAATACCTTGGCATGGGGTAGAAGCCTTGCTTCTCGTCATGAACTTCAAAGAACTTTGCTTTGAAAAGTAGAAGATCTCGCAAGAAGAACTCAAAATTGTCTAACCTTGTCGCCCATTTGTGGCCAGTTGTCTCAAAATCCAGAAGCAAAGGCTTGCTTGAAAGTGAATTATAGAGTGTGTTTTTGCAGTCTTGTTAGAATCCGACTCATAGCCATGGACTCTGATATATTTAGAGCATCATATGTAACATGTAATCCCCATGACTTGGTTCATGCCGAGATAACCCGTTCGATACCTTGGCAAAACCTTCCAACGTTTGTATGGTAATGGCGTATCAAACATTGGTAGAAGCTACTATGCGAGAGTCCAAAAATAGGAAGCTTTGCTTCTCATAGTAACATCTCAACTAGAATCATCTTGGATTCTTACTTAGGTCCTTGCCCCATGGCAAGAACCGACAACTGCACAATAAACAATGAAAAGGAAGAAATTATGCGAACTTATTTTGTGACATTTTGTGTATAGCGTCTCGTAGACTTATTTGTTATGGAAATCCCCTAGCTCCAAAAGAGCTCTTGTGAATCCTATGCTAAATTTTCCTTGCCTATATTTCTTGCCAAGATAGCCTTGTTGTGAGAGCCTTGTTTAGGACCTTGACAACCTTGGTCTTGCTTGCCTTCTCAATCTTAAAGCCTTGTTCAAGACCTTGCCAGCCTTGGTCTTCTTCCCCTTCCCAATCTTGAAGTCCTTTGGCCCGGTTCGAGAGAATATTTTGTTGCCTACTTTGGATTCAGCTCGTAGCTTTGTTTTTTGTTTCCAATCTTGCAAGCTTTATTTGCTTTGGACTGCCTTGCACTAACTATATATATATGTACATGGAGCCATGATCCTTGAAAGCCTCGCTTTTCAATGGCTTTGCATGGATTTCGTGTCCTTCTAAAGTTGTGTCCTTTGCATACAAATTCCTTGCCAGAGTCTTGAGGAAATGGCCCTTGGCTATCCCAAAGTTTCCTTGACAAGCTCCCCTTTGAGCATGCTCCTCGAACACAAGAAATGAAATCAAAGCTTGCTTTTTCTTGTGCAAAAGTTTTTGCAATTGAATGAGAGATTTTAATTTCAATTTCACTATGCTTATCGATCATCAAAAAGCTTTGTATCAAGAACTCTGCTGCACGCATGTTGAGATACTTGAACGACACTACAAATTTTGGTTTGGTCTATCAACAATTATTGACATCATACTCTATGCCATCCCTCTCTCTTTTAGGTTACACACATGTAGATTGGGCTAGCTCGCACATTTATCTATGCAATCTACCAATGGAAATTACTTCTTCATCAATGGTTGTCTTATTTCTTGGACGAGTCAGAAACAACATTGTGTTGCAATTTCTACAACCAAGTCTAAATATGCTATTGCCACACTGCTTGCAGCTTGCCAACTGATTTGGCTTCAACAAATGTTGATTGACAGTGATCGTCCTCCTCTTTCTAGCATGCCCTTGTGGTGTGTGTAAAGGCACAATCATGATTGAACATTACCCTAGTGACCAGCAGCAGATGATTGCAGGCATTCTTACCAAAGGCCTCAATGAGTCACGCTTCATTCTCTTGCACTCAAAGCTTAGAGTTGCCTTAGCTTCACTCTTTTTAGATTAGAATCTCTATTGTTATGGTAACTTTATACATATCTCATTGTAATCTTTTAGACATCATGCACTACATAGATACACAATGCACTTTCACATCAATACTTTTGGTTCATATTTTAACATTTATATACGGGCTTGGGTTTTCTCCTTGTACTTCCCAAGGGTTTTTTCATCCAGAGGTAGAGACCTTTGTTTGAGTGGGGGATTTGGAGCTATATATGACTCACTCTACCTAGCTTGGTCTCACCTATATATGTAACGTATCCTCAATATGAATGGGTCTTTTGGAGTGTACATGGTATCTCTCTCTCTCTGCATATATATATATATATATATATATGTGTGTGTGTGTGTGTGTGTGTGTGTGTGTGTGTGTGTATGTATATGTACACACACACACACACACACACACACACACACACACACACACACATATATATATATATATATATATATATATATATATATATATATATATATATATATATATATATATATATGTGTGTATGTATGTATGTATGTATGTATGTATGTATGTATGTGTGTGTGTGTACATATACATGTATATATATGTGTGTACATATATATGTATATAAGCCCCAGGTTATCGATCCCTTTTGTCTTGGACTATGCGATGTAGGTGGGCCTACTCTTGTATCAAAGATACCAAGAGAACATTGCACATGGGTCTAATCATAACATAACATCTTTCATGTTCATAAATAATCCTTCATCACCCTTCTCTCACATAGAGCTATGTTTGAGCTAGAAGGATGCAAAGCATATACACATGCACATGAGATATCCATGTCTAACCTTGGATATTTCATGCATTTTATAACATCTTCCCATAACCCTAATCATGATACAATAATAGCCCCACCACTTTCACCAACCATAAACCATAACTTATACTTAATTTGAAACAAAGATTATCCCTATTTTTGGATGCATACATGACATACAACAGAGGGTGTTTGACCTCATACCAATGCGTCAATGTCATACCTATAACTAGACTATCACTTTACCACCTCACTTCACTCATATGAGACTCATGCTATCAATCATGATGCAAAAAGAATGTCATTTTATGTGCAAAGCTATCCATGTTGTTCTGGTTGGATAACCATACATCAAAATCTGAGTTTATAGGCATAAAAAAATTTGGAAGAAACTCCCTAAAACAAACCATAAATCACTTATGACCGTCACATCAAACCCATAAACGCCATATGGTACCTCTCCATGGTAGTACCCCTACATGTATATGCAATCCCTTACCAAAATAAATTAATAAGTCACACTCATGATGTGATTACAGCAACCTGTTTACATTTTTCAAAATTTATAAATCAATTTCTTGACCTAGTTAAGTGGGTTTTGTCATATGATGAATGTATATGGTAGCTCTTCAAGAAGCCACCGGTGTCAATAAATTTGGTTAACTGCAGAAAATAGAAAGCTATATTTTCACAATATCTCTTCACACAAGTGGAGTCTTGACATGACAAAAGAGGGAAAACACTCTAAATGATTAAGAAAATATCTTCTTTGAAGGGTTTGATGTGGTTCATTACAGTTTGGAAGTTATGACTAAGACAATGTCCCTGCTGCATAGGTGACATGAGAGGAAAGCGTGCTTTTTATGTATCTATGTGAGCATAAATTCATCATATGTATACATCACCATGATAAACATGATAGGACAAGCATCAATCAACATCACAATAACAAGCCCATACATACCTATATACACACAAAAGCACCAATCGAGAGTGTAGTTTCCCTACACAGAACAAGAACGGAAGTACAAAGAGAAGAGATGATGGCTATGGAGTTTGGAGCTTCTTATCGTGATCAAAGAGTGATTCTTGGTGATCAAAGGGCTTGTTCATTGGCTTCAAGAGAGAACTAATGAGAGCTACATAGAGGTTTCTTCCACAAGGGTGATGGGGATCAAGCTCACCTATGAAAGGAGAAGAGGAATTAGTAGAGAAAGTATAGAGACGTGCCTTCCTTCTTCTTCCTACGTATGAGAGAGGTTATTATGGAGATGTTAATGCACCAAGTTTCATGCACTTACTTGTTGATAAAGAACTACGTGTAGATTTCACTCTCCAAAATACCATATCTCCTTCACCCAAGATCTAAGTAGATTGTTTGGAGTCGGCATAACTCTTCTACCTCAATTGAGCAGTCTTTATATCCTAGTGTATAAAATCAGCTTCCCATTGCATCTCATCCAACGTTTCTTTACAAGATTGATTTTCAAGCCAAGGGTAGGGCTAGGACACACATGCAATATGTGGGTTTATATATAGCTAATGAGCTAGAGGGCCAAGGGTCTACATACAATATGGTTGGGTGGTGATGAGCATGTGGTTGTTCCTAGTTTCTTACACTAGTATTAGAGCATTTATGAGTCTTGGGGAGAGGGAAAGGTCATGGAGGTTGTAGATTATGCACCCTTCTCTTTCTCTCATCTTCCATGGAGGATTGGCAAAGCAGAGATGCACATGGGAATGGGGTCTTGTGCAAAGGGGAGGCTGCACTCAACTTGCACCACTGGCATCACAGATGGTAGCAAATCTTTTGCCTTGGAGAGGGAAAACAAGTCTATTTCAAGGTCATGGTGAAAGGGGTTGGGGCCATTGGCCTCTCTCTCTCTCTCTCTCTCTCTCTCTCTCTCTCTCTCTCTCTCTCTCTCTCTCTCTCTCTCTTGCTCGTCTATGTAGCCTGTTGCCACCATGGCAAAATTGAACCACTTCAAACTTAAACAAAATAGGGTGCCCAAGGTGCCCAAAGCTTGAGGGGTTACCTTAAGCACCCCCTCCCACATAGCACGAGGGTTGGAGTAAATCGGCTTCAAGAAATGGATATCTCTGATGATTTTGGGTGCCTCTACCAAATGGATTAGGTACTGTGGATACTTCGTCAGCCATGCCTTTCTCCACCTGGTTGGGAGTCGACTATCAACTTTGCCCCTTCAGGCTGGGAGATATGTGCTGTGTAGAGTGGCACTGTTGGCTCTTCTCTGATTCTCTTGTTGATGGTGGCGGCTTCGTACTTTAGCAATGGATATGGGAGAGAGCGCTGTAGCCATTCACGCCTGAGGTTGCTGGTGTATATCTTCTGAATGGTCATGGATTTAAAAACCCTGTGCTCCCATTCCAAGGCTTCCTTGGCCGTTTCTGTGATTTCTGCCTCTATGGCCTTGCGCAACTTCTCTTCCTCTTCTTGTGTCAGATCTTGTGGCTCTTGAGAGGGTCCTACTAGGATTTCCTCTTGCATGGGTGTGTCCACAGGATCTGCCAAATTCTCTAGGTCTATGCCTTCCATGGCTGCTGGCCCTGTGCCTGCCTGCTCTTCTGCCTGCTGTCCTCTCAGCTCATCTATCTGCTTTTGGAGTGTCTGTTTCTCTACTTCAGCTTCTTCTCCCATGTTCACGAGGAGGTCGTTCAACTCGGCGTTTATCTTCTCCGCCTCCTCGAGCTTTCTCTTGATATTTTCTAGCTCATCTTGCATTGCTTTCTACTATTCTTCCATGCGTGTTTGCATAACCACCGACCCTTGTGCCATCATCAACCTTTGCTTCTTCTCTAAGGTCAACTCTTTCTGGAGCTCTTTCATCTGTTCTTCATAGATCTGGCTCTCTGTAGTGGTGTCAGACGAGCTAGTAGCCCTGACTCTGGCAGGAGATGCTCGTAGCCACTGGATGGTTTGATCTTTAACTTAAAGTTGGTCCTTGAGCTCAAGGACCTCATCCTGGCTAGCCTCCTGGCCTATTTCTGCCTTTTGTTTGGCATTTTGCATGGCCTCTACTTCCTTGGACTCCTCAGCAAGTTGTAGGGTTAGGTTATCCCTTTCCCTCTCTACATCTGTCAATGACTTGCTGAGTTGTCTATACTCCTCTTTGGCTCCTTGCAGTCTTTGATTTGCTGCCTGATTTTCTCTTTCCATTTCCTGGCATCTTTGTAATGCCTTTGCCAGACTGGCTTGCAGCTTTGTCTCTCTCTCTCTCTCTCTCTCTCTCTCTCTCTCTCTATCTGCCTTTGGCTTTGTTTTTGTAAAGTGTCAACTTCAAGCTTTATCTGCACTTTAGTGGCTTTAAGAGTCGCCATTTCACTTTCTGAGGCCATTGACTGTGCTCTTAGCCCGGTTAGCTTTGCATCACCACATCCCAATCATTGGTGGGTGGGTGCAGGTGGTGCAGGTCCACTGTATCAGTGGCCATTTCTTTAAGCTCCACTAACCTCAGGCTCTCCATTTGCTCTTTGGGCCCCGTGCTTGCCAAGTCAAATGCGACTGTGGCAGCCTCTTCTTTTGTATATCCGACAACTACTAGCAGGTCTAGAAATGTGTTATACCTTGCTTCATTTGGCTCTGGCTGCTCACTCTTAGGATTAGCCTCTTCCTTTGGTTCTTGCTCTTGGCTTTGTTTTTGCTTTGACTCTTCTTGGTCTTCTAGTTTGTCTTGCTCCTCTTTCTCTTCTTGTGGAGGGCTACGAGGAGCTGGTGAGGGTGGTGGGCTGGACTCAGGGCTGGATGGTGGAGTTGTCGGCTTTTTCTTGAAATCTCTGTCTGCCTTTGTCTTCCTTTCTCTCTCTTGGCCTTCTTGCTCCTCTAGCAGTTGCCGTCGGACTTGCTCCACTTCCTCTTCTGTAAATGGTACATGTGGGATATTTTCCGCCGTGGCATCCAAAATCTCAAAATTCTTAATATAATTGTCGAATCTGTCTCTGTGCACCCTTCGGGATGATCCCGACATTGCTTCTAGAGGCGGCTTCCATAGCTCGTCTAAATCTCCTTTGAGGGCTCTTTCTGCCCTGAAGCTTTCCATCAGCCACTCTAGCCGTGCTGCTTTCTATGATTTCGTCTCTTTTACTGGCACTTGGGCAGATTCCTTCTTTCCCTTCTTCAGCTCTGGCTGCTCTTCTTGCACGGTTTCTAACCGGCGTTTTAAACGGGTTGCCACCCTTGGTGCTTTTGGGTGTTTGTCTTCCTTATCTTCCTTGAGCCTCAGCCAGTCATTCTGTGATGGAGGGTCGGGCCATCTTCCCTTGGTGTGCAATGCTCCATAAATCACCTTCGTGATTAGCTCACCCGACACGATGTATGTGGGGTTCTTGTTGCCCATCTTCACCAGATTATCATGTACATAAGCTGCATAATTGATTACCTTCGGCTTGCTTTTCTGCATTGCCCAGGTGAATGTTGTGGCAATTGCTGCAGGCGACATCGTGTACTTTTGTGGCTGCTTTGTACACATATGGAAATATTGATTCTACAATTGACTCATGATTGCCACTTTAGGGTTGGCAATGTCTTCAAAGGTGTAGTTGGCTTTCTTTTCTGTGTACACCTTTACTTCGTCTCTTCTTTTGGTTACACTATCCCCCTTGTTGGAGAGGTCTAGTGCAGCTGCTACTACTTTTTCTATGATTAGAATCTCCGTACCTGGCTTGCCTTGCAGATCCGTTACTCTGGCCATTCCATCTTCCTTGATTGTCGTCACAAATTCCCATACTCTTTTTATGTCAATACCTGTCGGCACAACTTCAAAATAATTGTGGAGATCAATATTCTCCAGATACTCCGCCATCTTGCTTCTGACGAACTCATTGAGTTCCCGCGGTAGCATTGGTAGCTCTATTACATTTCCTGCGCTGTCTTTGAACACGCCTTGGTAAATCTTTAGATCATTTGGCTCTAGCAGGTCTTCTTGGATCCATGTGCTTGTTGGCTTTAGAGTTCCTTCTGGTATGACGAAGGGCTCTACTTCTTCCAAATAATCCTTTATGGTCATCCTCTTCTTCTTTGCCGGTGACTTTGCGGCTGCCATAGATCCTGTTGCACTCAGTAGTCCGAAGTTAGCATTTTTTTTTCCATATCAGCCTGAGAAACTGAGTTTTAACTATCCAAATGACTTGAAAATTGAAAATAAAACTTAAAAGGAACTTGTGAAACTGTGCGTGTGCTCACAGTGCAATTCTGGCAAAAAATTTTCAGTTAGACATCCTACGCGTAGGATGTCTTTTTCATCAAATTTGGGTGATACTTGACATGCTGGTGATCCTTGGCCTGTACAACATGGCTATGTGCTTGGATTTGGATTTGGGCATCAAAAAGTGGATTTTTGGGCAGATTCAGGCTTTAGGCTCACAAATTGGGTAGAATCTCCACAACAGGTAGCAATTGATGTCCAAATGGGTTGAAAATTGATATATGGGCTCCTTGCACCATGGTATTGGCTTCCATGATGTCATTCTTTGCACATAAGTTCAAAAACATGCTGGAGACATCCTACGCGTAGGATGTCTATTTCATCAAAATGGCTTGGGAGTTGTTCTGTGGGTAGTCCTTGGCATGGGGAACATGGCCATGCTCTTGGATTTTGATTTGGACAAGAATTGATGTTGGTAAGACCCTGTGTAGTGTTTTTGGGCTCAAAAAGTGTATCTTGAAGGTGTTGGGGGTCAAATTTGATTAGAATGGCTTTAAACTTGATATATGAGCTCTTGAAGATGATGTGAAAAGATATGGAATGGAAAAATACCCTCTGTAGGCCAAAAATGTCAAATAGACATCCTACGTGTAGGATGTCTACTTCATCATTTCTTGCAGGTGACCACACAGGTTGGTTGGCTATGTGCTCATGAATGTGTTGTGCAAGTTTCATGTGATTTTGACAAGTTTTGGTAGGTCTATGGCCCATTATTGCCTCTATGCCCTAACTTTGCGTTTTTTCATGCATATGAGGTCAATGTTGGTCCAAATGTGATGAAAATTGGTGGCTAGCATGTAAAGGCTATTCAAAAAATGTGTGTGATGAGAAATGTTGGGTTCTGTGCCCAGAAATGCCCTTGAGACATCCTACGCGTAGGATGTCTCCTGGTGATTTTTTCATGGAAACTATCACAAGTGCCTGCCCTTAGTCCCCTTGAGTCCCTTTTAAGCCTAATTTCAACAAAAAGTCAAATGGATAGAAAATAACTTCCTATGTGGATTTCAGAGCCTCCAAGCCGTTTTCTGACTTTTGGAGTGCTTTTCAGCGATGAAATTTCTTGATGTTGGTCTCCATAGCTTCCCGATCCCTTGGGGATCCTTGCCGTATGGTTTTTGTCGACTTTGGCTTCACCGGAGCTCCATTTGGCAATTTGTCGCTCTAGAAGCACTCGTGGTTGCGTTTACATGTCTTCGATGACTTATGGTGGTCTACCACCATAGTCATCGAAGACTCGTGGTTGCGTTTACATGTCTTCGATGACTTGTGGTGGTCTACCACCATAGGACTTGGTTGCTGATGGTCTAGGAAAGCCGCTCGTGAAGTTTGGTGGCAAACGGACATGCGGTTTGGCCACGAGAGCTATTTGACGCTTTGTGTGTCTGATGCCGTTTCTAAAGTTTAGTGCCGCTTTGGGTCACCTTTTGGTCATGTGGGTTATATAGACTTGTCGAGTATGTCGAGATGCTCCTACCCATGAATTTTGGTAGCCTTTGGGCGCTTCTCCGCCGATTTCCCATTTGGTGGCCTCTTGCGGGATTCTAGGAATTAGGATTTTTCCCGATGGTTTTCTACTGCCTTTGGACATCCAAGACTGGTCTCCTATGCTAGGGTAAGCTGCCGATGAAGTCTCATTGCTTTTGGGTTAGCCGTTAGGTGGCCACTTCTACTTGTAGGTCTCTACTGCCCGCTTTGTGTGTGAACCCTACGTTAGTTTTCGCGACAAAGCGACAAACATGCGCGAAAAGCTCAAGGTGGTGAGCCTAACTCTCATGTCTGAAGCCCGTCGGGTAGTCGTGCGCGTCGTAGAAGCTGCTGGAAGTTCCGCTCGCTCTAGGTGGCAGAAGCTCTCTCTCAAAGGACAATAGTGAAACTGAGCTAAAAATGAGGTGAAAATTTCTTATAATGGGGGTCTCCGAACCACTTTTCATGAAATTTGACATGTGCTCCCAACTTCTTGCGAGATGCGGTTTGGCTCAAAAATTTCTTGATTTGGACTCCATTTGCCCTGTTTACCAGAAATTTGGCATTTCGGTCAAAATCTGGCCAAAACACGCTTTCCACTCCAGTCTCATAATTACACCCCCACTGTACCATAGGTTGTCCAATAGTCACTGATCATCCCCATATTTTTTGTTTTTCATTACGACCGTTTTTCACCTGCTTTTTGTAATTTTGAAGTTTTTTTGCCGAAAATTAGCAAAATTAAAATGAAAATAGAAAATCAACCCAAAAAATCCCAAAAATCATAATAAAAACATCACCACAAAACATTATATACACTCACATGCAATTTTTATGGCCGGATTTCTCCGTTTTACCAATATTTTGCCAGAAAAATGGCTATTTCTACTTATATACACACACCTAGGGGCTTGATTCGGCGTTTGGCCCCATATACCTGTAGATTCATGCTGTATACGGGCATATGTACTTGGGTTAGTCCAGAAAATTTCGCAATCAAACAACAACCCTTAAAAATAGTCGGAAAACATGTCCTTTTTTGCTCTTTCTGCTATTGGGTCCGCATTTGAGAATGCCTCCCCTCCTCCTAGCCAGAGTCCTCCCGGACAACAAGGTATCACCTCGGAGTATGTGCCGTGCATAGGTTGAAAAAATTGTGCTAATGCTTGGCCGTGTAATGTGGCCCTATTTTATGCATACTCGGTCAATGCATGGAAATTAATGCTGTGCAAGAGAAGGGTATAAGCAAGATGCTTATGGGCATTCGCCGTCGAGGTTTCCTGTTTTCTTTGCAAGTAACAACTGTAACTCTATTGCTCTTTGTTTGCAAAAGTCGCTTGCTTTGCCGCTACTGTTGTTATGGCCATAGTTATCTCTTTGGAGAGAATTGGCTTGGTCGGAATGGCCGTAGACCTTATCTCTTTTGCTTTCCATTGGTATCTTGTTTTTGCCGGTTTTTGTAGGTTTCTTGCTACTTCCTTGGTTGCCACTGTTTTGTTGCTTATTGGCATCCACATAAGTCGGTTTGCCGGTTTTGCAGATGCAGCTGTCTGCCTTCCGATGTTGCTTGTACTGAAGAGAGTTCCTGTTGCTTCGGCTTTAGGATCCAAATGCGATTTGCATTTGAGTTGTTGCTGAGCATTTTCTTTGGAATCCATATCTGTTTTATGCCCGTGGTTTTTGGTTGAACTATTTGCTTCGGTTGAATTCTTCCGTTGTCTTGTTTTCTGTCTGCCATGTCATTTCTATCCTTCCGCATCCATACTTGTTTCTCTTGTTTTGGTAACCTCGATCTTTTTACTGCGGTTGGTGACTTTGTATGTATGTAGTGAGCATGGTTGGTATTTTCCAGATTGTTAGCCTTGGGTATCATGTTGTTCTTTGGTGGAACCCTTGCTTTTGGCTCTTTTTCCAGTGATTGCATTGCTGACAGCTGATTATTCCGGGGTTGCTGAGAAAAGGCTATCACCTGTTGTTCTTGTGCATGCTGAATTTTGACTGCATTCGCATTCCAATCTATCTGTACATTGTACTCTTTTTGCCAAGGTTGTCCCAACAACATGGGGTGTTGTGTGCTTTCATCCTTGACCACATAAAATTTGTGTGGGTAAATATATTGATGTACTTGTACATGCAATATAGTCCAGCCCGATTTTTTCAACGAATGTGATGTACTACTTTCCAGCACTTGTGGAGTAGGATGAAGTTGACCTGTGGACTTGAGCTGTTTGTATAATCTGTAAGAGATCAAATTTGCTTGAGCTCCAGAATCAAGCAATGCCGTCGATTCAACTTGATTGCTACCCACTTTGACTGCAATTATTGGCTCCACTGTGTCTTCATCAAACTTCGTTAGTCCAATGGCATTGATTCGCAATGGTGCTCCACCTTGTTGTTGTTGTCGCAAAAGTCTTCGTTTTGCAATGCGTTCTTTTGCTTCTGCTTGAGCTTCTTCTCGTACTCTCTGTTTCTCCTTCATTCGTTGTTTTCCTTGATGGATTTGTTGAAGCATATCCTGTGTTAGTGGTAAATGATATTTCTTCAATCGACATCCACCAATCCAATTTGGCATTTCTTCACCTGCTAATGTAGCAAGCTTGACAGCTCCGCTTTGTGATAGATCACTAATCACAAAGGGTCCCATCCCTTGCTTTTTAAGTTTCTTGGCATGTTGCTTCAAAGTATAAACAAGTACATAATCACCTGTTTTGAACTCTTTTGTGCGCACATGCTTGTCAAAAAACTCCTTTTGCCTTTTCTTTTTAGCATAGATCGAAGCTACAGCTCTCAAGCGAAGTTCATCTAGCTTTTCAAGGTCATCTATTCTTGAAGAGAGCTCATGCCCTGTCCATTCTAAGCGTTTCGCTACTCGTAGAGTTGGAATTAAAAACTCTATGGGTAATATAGCATTTAGGCCAAACACCATGTTGTACGGTGTCGTTCCTATCGATGTTTTGTAAGCTACCCTGTATGCCCATAGTGTTGAGTGTAGCTGCTGATCCGAATCTGTTCTTGACTCTGACACAATTTTAGTGAGAACCGTGCATAGTGTTTTATTTGTGGCCTCAACTTGTCCATTTGCCTGTGGATGGTATGGAGCAGATTTCCTATGTATGACCATGAATTCCTCTAGCAGATATTCAATGACTTCATTAAGAAAATGTGTTCCATGATCACTTACAATTTCTATTGGTAAACCGTATCGTACAAAGCCATTCTCATACAAGAATTGTGCAGTGGTCCGTGCATCTGCTTTTTGTGTTGCCTTGGCTTCCGTCCATTTTGTGAGATAGTCCGTAGCCACAATGATATATTGGGTATGGGTGCGATATGCGGGGGTGAAATAGGCCCCACAAAATCAATGCCCCATTTTGCAAATGCCCTTGCCCCCATCATTGGCTGTAGTGGCATCTCATCTCTCTTTATCGGCACCTTGGTGCGCTGACATGTGTCACAACGCTTTACAAACTAGCATCCATGTGCAATGTAGGCCACCATATTCCTGCGGTTAAGATGATTTTTGCCGTCTTATTACCTGAAAAATGTCCTCAACTTATTCCGCTATGTGCATGTTCTAGAATCAACAGGTATTCACTTTCACTTGCACAGATTCTAAGTTGATTGTCCTTTCCTCGCTTATAGAGTTGGTTCCCAATTAACTGAAAGTCCCGAGCCTCCAGCTCTATAGCCCTTTTTTGTGCTCTTGTTATGTTTTCAGGAAACGTCCTTGTGGTTAAGAAATCAATGATATATTGACTCCATGCAGGCGCAATGTTTACTTGAAACAATCACTGGTCGTTTGGCACTACATATAGTACAATTGGTAACATAAGAATGTGTGTCCGCATACATAGTTGGCCAATAAACCCCTAACTGTTTCAGTCTTTGGTGTGTTTTCACCGGTGAACAATGAAATGCACAATCTTGGACATGTGCTTCTTTAAGGTAACACTCGAATTCTTCCGGATTTATACATAATCGTAGAATTTGGTCCGATCCTAGATGATACAGCCGTCCTGCAATCAACTGGAAATTTTTTGTTTGTCAAATTGTTTGTTGTTTGGATCTGTATTCCGTGTTATCAAACCTACTTCCAAAGGAAAGAATGCTAACAATTTCCTGAGACCATTTGGTATCATTTCAATATTGAAAAGATAAGCATCTGGTATGTCATCATCTACTCCTTCAGGAGCTTCCCCGTTGTGTAGCTTTGAAAGATGATCCGCCCGTAGATGGGTTTTACTCTTTTTGACCACCATTGTGAAATCAAACTCTAGCAATATAATAAACCAGCGTACAATTCTCCCTGTATTGCATGGTTTATTTACCAGATACAAAAGAGCTTGATGATCTGTGAAGAACACAAATTTGTTTGCGAGCAAATAATGCCGAAATTTCTTTACAGTATAAATCATTCATAACCCCTCTCTTTCGGTGGTTGTGTAGTTCTTTTCCGCACTGTTTAATTGTCGACTGGCATAACAAACTAGAAAATCCATTGTTCCGTCTCCAGGTTGAGCTAGAATACTCCCGATTGCATATGCAGAAGCATCAATGTTATAATGGAATATCTTTTCCCAATCCGGTGCTTTAAGTATAGGTGCTGATACAAGGTTTTCCTTTAACTTTCGGAATGAAGTTTCACACTCCTCGGTCCAGTCGAAATTTACTAGCAAACGATACAGAGGTTGTGCGATGGCTGCATACATATAAATGAATCTTCGATAATATCCACAATGTCCCATGAAGGATTGCACTTGTTTCGCATTAGTAGGCCTGGGTAGGTCTACTATGACTTTGACTTTGACTTTGTCTAGGTCAGTGGTTATGCCATTTCTTGAGACAATGTGTCATAAGATGCAGCCTTGCCTAACCATAAAAATACACTTTTCTGGGTTAAGACAGATTTGATATGTCCTGCATTTTTCAAATACCTTTTGCAAATGGTCAATATGTTCCTCTCGTAGAAGAGAGTGTACACAAAGATCATCCATGTATATTTCTAAGAATATTCTCGGGTATTCGTTGAACGCGTGTGTCATTAACCTTTGGAAGGTAGCTGGGGCATTAGTTAAGCCGAAAGGCATAACTCGATACGCATAAATTCCCCATTCTGTGGCAAACGCTGTTTTGTGTTGATCCTCCATTGCAATTGCCAGTTGGTTATATCCTGAAAACCCGTCTAGAAAGGAATAAGCCCGTTTTTCGGCCACCCTCTCAAGTACATGTTCTGTGATTGGCAAGGGATAATTATCCCTTATGGTGGCTGCATTTACCTTTTTGAGGTTTACACACACTCTCAGTTTTTCGTTCTTTTTGGGGACTACCACAATGGGTGACACCCAATATGTATGCTCGATTTTATAGATGAATTCAACTTCCATCAGCTTGTCAATCTCCTCTTTGATTCGTTTAGCAAATGTGTCATTATATGTATAAGGATGCTGTTTGCTAGGTTTTGCATCTGATTTCAAAGGCATTGTATGTTGGCATATCGATGGATCAACTCCCTTGAGGTCTTTGTAGGACCATGCAAACACATCTTTATACTTCTTGAGAAGTTGTGTTAGCCTTTCTTCCTCTTCAGGCTCTAAATCGGTTGCGATATAGACCGACTGAGGCTTCTCACCTGGTTCCGCGAGGTCTATTCTTTTTGCATTTTTCTGGCCCATCGTAAGATTCCTGGTTTGTTCTTTTCGTGACTGGTGGTGTCATTATGATTTTTCTGTCGTGGATGGTAAATTTTCGATAGTGTGATGGTACATTCATGTTTCCCTTTTTTGACTCCCCTTTACCATCACTATCTCCCTCAGTAGTCCATACCTCTCGTAAGGACCGTTTCAGTTCTTGGTATTTTTGTTTACGCTCCAGTTTGGTCCACTCTTGGTCTTTCGTTGTTTCTTTTTTTGAGTTTTGATATTTTTGTGATTTGTTTTTGTTTTAGCTTTTCGTACTTGTCTTTTTTGCTCTTGCATTCTTTCCCTTTGAACTTTTGAGAATCTTCCTAATATTTGATCTTTCACAATCCTCTGCTTTTACAAGCATCAAATAGTGAGTTTTACCTTTTATCTTGGGCATCGAGTTCTCTCTCGCTTTGTTCCCTGCTTGTTTCCTCCTATAGCGTTCCTGGCGTCTAGGGTGCTGATTAGCAAAATCATAAAACTTGATATTCTCTGTTTTCCCCCCACGCTCACTTGAGTTGTTTGAACACTCATTAGCATCATTATTTATTTCCAGATGTTCAGAGGAGTTATAAAACTCTTCTTGTTTTGGTGGTTCTATCGTCTCATCTCCTCCTGGTATAATGCTTACCATGTAGTAGGGTAGCACATCATAGCCATCCTTATCGCAGAATTTTGTTGTGGACTATCTGTAATAGTACATACATCCAATGTTGCTAGTATGTGTTCCCATTCTAGAGGTTCCAAGGCATCTTCAGGAAAAGGTTCCGAAATATACTCCTTGTCCTCAATTGCTCTTTCTAAGACGCATTCCTCTCTTTTTAGGCTTTCACAATGTGAAGCTCCGCACGTCCATAGCTCTTTTGTTGCCCTAACCATGCTGGGAGTTCCGGTCCTGCTAATATAGCTGAATCAAATTCTTCCAATGGTGTCTGGTTCACATCCTTGTAACTATGGTCTTTCAGGTGTATTTTGGTTGTTGTCTCACCATGTCTGAGGTATATGTGATCGTAACCCCAATCCTGGACCATCTTCAATTGTCGCATGAACGGTCTTCCCAAGATGATCTCATAATTGTTCTTTTTGTCGAAATTGACTATTGCAAATGTATGCTCATACTCGATTCCGCATGATGTGACAATCACTTTTTCTAAGAGTCCTAGAGGATTTTCCATGAACCCATCCGCCAATTGTAATTTCATTCTAGTAGCTCTCAAAGCTGGTTTTTCCCATTTTTTCTAGATTTCCTCGGTGGCGATAGCAACTCTTGCTCCACTGTCAAGAATAGCTTTGGAAACTACTCCTTGGAATTCTACTGGTAGCGTGGTGTTTCCATCTTCTCCTTCGCAATGCTCTCCAAGTTTTTTTAATGGTACTGGCCTAGTGTTTAGTTGAGGCCTGTCCAATTCTCTGATCCCTTCCCGAAGCTTCGAGGTGGGGTATTTTACTCCAAATTTTTCTAGGCATTTGCCTACTGTGGTCCCCATGTTTGGTCATAACCTTGAGAGTTCAGCTAATGTGATTGTGCATGTCACCGGGGTGGACAATAACTCAATCAACTTTGTGAATCCATCACTTTGTTAGAAGAAAGTCTTTGAGATGGGATTGCTCTCACTTCAGACTTGGCTTCATACTCTCCTAGGTAAGAGGGTAGAGTTTTCAGCGAGTCTGGTTGGCTGTGCCCCGAACTAATTGATCCCTAGTCTCCCCCTTGTGAATGTATATCAAAGTTCACTTGTGACCTTGCCTCAAATTCTTCAATAGGAGGTACGATCTCATTTTTCTCTTTTCTCATGTTGTTCATGTGGGAACTTGCCCTGTTAGCTTCGTTGGCCTCATGGATTTGCTTCCACAGATCATCTAGACCGTTACAGTCCTTACCCATTTCTGCCAATGTTTTAGGTTGGAACCCGTCACTTGCCTTATCTGTTGTATTTGGCACTATGATAGGATCTCCCCTAGACTCATAGGCATTCTTGAGTCTTTCCTTCGTTTCTATTTGTTCCTCTAAAGTTGGCTGGATAGGGGTTGGAGCTGGTACTTCATGCCAATTTGCAGGTTTACCAAGCGGGTTTTCCATCAATGATTGAGCTGTTTCAATCATCTTTCTACACATTTCCAACCTCTGTTTTTCTATTTCAGCACATGGATAAGTCATCCATCTTTGCTATTGGGTTTGGTTTTCTTTGAGTCTGGCTTCATAAGATTTTAGAAGTGCATCCAACTGCTCATTTACCTTGTCTGCCAGTACTGATCCTCCTGATCCTGTACTTTTGGGCTCCGCCATTTCCTTGGGTGCTATGGTTGTCGTGGTGTGTGAGCTTGAGCTAGCTAGATCCTCTAACCGCTCTAATCTATCCTTTGTATGTTTTAACTCCTCGGATAGAGCTGTTTGCTCTCGTTCATCATTCGTGGCTTTCATACGCACCTTTCTAGCTTTCCAAGTGCTTCTCTAATTTTTTGTTTCTGAACTTGGGGCATCGGTTGGTTCTTCAATGATGGGTTCGTTCTTCATTCTTTGAGCTTGGGCTCGTGTCACTGCCTGAATAGGTATGATTGTTTCGTTTTCTAACCCTCCACTGGAGGGCACTGTTTTCAGCATGTTCAAGGTAGTTTTTTCTCCTTTGTTAGGGTTCTTAGGGCAATCAGGAATCAAATGAGTAACTCCACACGCGGTGCAATATGCGTTGACTCTAATGATTTCATCATGAGAACAGTCTCTTAGCCAATGGTCTCCACCACACTTGTAGTAGGGTCCCTTGGGTTGTTGAGGTGCTCCTTGAGCTCCTCTTTGCTGGTATGCATGTCTCTGTCTGCCCATGCCTCCGTTGGCTATGAACAACAATGTTTGTTCATCTAAGCTATATCTTCCTTCTCCTGCTGCCTGTGCAGTTGTTGGTAGTCCTGTATTTCCTATCATGCTCCATGGTTCTGGTGTCGAGGGTTCTTCCGATGGATAATAGACAGGGTTTGCCGCATATCCATTGGGATCTTCATAATATGCATACATAGGCACCAAAGCCTTCTCTTCTGATTCGGTTACGGTTGGTGTGTATCTTATGCCGACTGGTCGTAATCCTGGTAGGGGTGGTTGTTGCCCCAACACTGGTTGTGGTCTTTCTACACCTACAGGTCCTGGTAGGTTGCCTGCTTGATACATAGGCATTGGTGGAACTTGAGGAGAAGCTACCCAAGCTTGGGGAGCGTAAGGTCTCTCTCTCACATATCCCTTGTTATAATAACATTCCTCCGTCCCATGGTTTGTCCATTTTTGTTCAATAGCACACCACTTGGGCTGTTTAGCCTGGGATTTTGCGTACAAGTTAATCTTTTTTAGCACTTCCTCTACAGGCTGCTCCTGGTTTACAACTAATTCCCCTTTTGGTGATGTCTTAGAAGACTTGCTTCCACTTTGTTGTGAAGATGAATCATTGTCAAGGTCCTTGAACTCCCCCTCTTTGTAGACCGCACAATTTTCCACAAGGTAAAGAGCCTCCTTGGTTAACTCGTTCAACGTCATGCTCCTCTTCATATGTAAGTCCTTCTGGAGATCTGCATTCCTTAGTCCTTGGATGAATATAAGCATAAGTCTGGACTGAGTTGGCAGTTCTTCCACCGGGCAGAACTTAACATACCTTTTTAGTCTTAGGGCCGCCTTTCGCACAGATTCTCCGTCTTTCTGTTTGAATTTATGGATTTGTGAGACGGTATTATGAGCTATCTCCCTTTGTGAGAATTCCTCGATAAACTCGTCAACCACTTCCTCCATAGACTCAAAGTCTCTACGCTCTACAGAGTCAAACCAAGTAGCAGCGTCATCCTCTAGGGTTAGTCCAAACCCTGCAAATTGGGTAGGTAAGTCTAACACCTCTTCATCTCTAATTACACGCACAAAGGCTGCTACATGATCTCTTGGATCTCTTTTTCCTGTGTATTTCTTGTTTACCCATTCTTGCACTTGAGAAGGTCTAATTCTCCGATGGTCTACAAACGTCATCATTGGATCTCCACGTCCTAATCGATATACCTCCTCTGGTCTTCTGTAGTAGGCTTGTTCCTCTCCCAGTGGTGCTCCTAAGCCATAATTTCTAACAGTTCTTGCCAGAGATGGTTCATCTCTTCGAACTCGTTCTATGGGTGGTCTTCCAGGCTCTGTTGACCCTTGAGTCTTTGGCTTACTTTCTCCTTGATACCTTGAATACAGTGGGGGTTCTTGAAAATCCCTTAGCCCTCATGCGGCTTGATAACCATCTCGATTTTGGTCTTGCTCCAATATTGCACTGTGTCGAAGCCATGCCTGCAATGATGGCTGAGTTGCTGGTTGGTTTTGATTGTTGAATGTTTGCGGTCGGGTAGAATGTGAGGTAGCATCATACTCCTCTGAAAAGGGATTTGTAGACTTTCTAGGGGTGTAGGTGGCTCTTGGCACTTCATCAGGGGCATATGCTGATGCTCTTGGAACTGTTGCCTTTTCTAACTCCTTTGGGAGAATATATTGGTATTCTCGCCCGTACCTATCAACAAAAACAATATCCTTCCCCATAGCAGTTTCATTAGAGAATAAGTAAAGAACCTTGTCTTTGCTTAACTCGGTTGGGTATGGTTCTTTGCAGCGAAAGTAAGAGACTATTCCCTCACTCTTATTCTTGTAGATTCCCACGTTCTCATTATAAGTTGAAACCCTAGTTGTTTTCTTATCATACATAAAAATTGCTCCAGGTAGATCAATGTTTGGTGGCGGTGCTTGAGTTTCTGAAAACATTTTTCCTTTCGCCACGTTATCTCCATATCTGTTGTAATCTTCAAGGTTACTAACTATCAGATAGTGGTTCCCCCTTTTTGTCTCGGAATCTATCTCCATCATCATAGACTCGAATTATCTCCAATCTCTGAGCCGGTCTTTCTTCAATACAAATGCACTTGCGTCCTCAATAGTCAAACTAGGGCTCCCCTCGAGTTTGTTCCTTCTAAGAAGATCATAGTGAACTTGGAATCATTCAAAGGATTTAGGGAGGTGCTTCCTCCTGGCATTGGTCCGTCATAGATGAAACCTCCTGGCTATTGACTATCCATCATGAAGAAGGATTTGTTTGATGAAGTGTCAGTATCACTACCTTCCTCAATAATTGGTGCTAGTGGATCTATCCTTGCCTGAGTTACACTCTCCTCGGTGGACACTAAGCTACCTTGGTCACTTGCCACCTTCTGGTCTCTAAAAATGTATCTTCGTGATCTTAAATTCATCAAACTTATCAATGCAATTTATCATAAACCCAACCACTCACCTGGCAAAGGATCAGTCTCCGCACAACTTCTTGCTTTGCTGCTGAATATACCTATACACAAGCGTTTAATTTCGGCAAACGAATCAAAGCATTTAACCACTAGAGGTTATCTTAGTAATGATTGGTGTAACTGGAGAGTTAATCTCAACCACTACAATATTTTATACACTGCTGATGTTCTAAATTAGGTATGCTAATCTGGAACTGTACTTCCCCGGATGTTGGTCAATTTACGTGAAAAAGTCTAAATTCAGTCTTTGCTCTGTCAAATGGACAAACAAGGTCCAAATTCACTTCTGAAAGAAGTTCTGGAACCCTTAAGCCAAATGGAACCTCACTGTCTAAGCCCAATCAAATTTTCTCTTCAGTAGGCCCCAATAGACATTCTACGCGTAGGATGTCTCCTGCTCTGTTTTGCCTGGATTTTTACACTATGGATTCCCCTTGATGTGCTGAGTCCACAACTGTTTTTACTTTTTGATTGGGACACCTATAAGCTGGTTAATGGATCAAAAATCTGTTCCGACAGCCTGCTGCTGGTCTTGATAAGTCAAATCAACTCCAATTTGTACCAAATTGACTAGGAGGCTTGCCTCAGGCTATACAACACCTTGCTATGCCCACAATCAGTATTTGGCTTCAATTTCTTGCTTTAGACATCCTACACATAGGATGTCTTTTTCATTAGAATGGCTTCAAATTCAAAGCACATGCTCCCCTTGAGGTGCTGATCACTTTGGTATGCTCAAAATTAGGTTTGGAGTGCAAAATCACACAGCTGACATCCTACGCGTAGGATGTCTTTTTGGCCTGTTTGACCCTAGACTTGACCCACAGCTTCCCCTTGATGTCAGCAATCCAGTGGTATGCTTAGATTTTGGTTTAGATTTCAAAAGTCCCCAATTTTAGGTGTTCTAGCCTTTTTCAATCAAAAGTGCTAAAGTCTGCTTAGAACCCAATTTTCTCACCCAAATGAGATGAAACCTCTCTCAGTCACTCAATATATCATGCAAATCATGCTCATGCAGCCATCCTATGGTTTGGTCTTAAAATAATGCTTTGGCACAATTTGGGTAGGATGTCTGGCAATTTCAGTCTATCTGGCCTTATCCTATCAGGATATGGTCAAATTTCCACTTTCCAGGTGAAAATAGGGTAAACCCCACCTTCTAAACACAATGGTCAACTCAAAATTCCAAAATTCCCACCAGATTAGCATGTAGACATCCTACGCGTAGGATGTCTCCTGGCTTAAAATTAAATTTTTTCATGACAGAAATGCTCTTGATGCTCTACAACTCTATTAGAAACACTCACAGTAACTTTTGGACTTCACTTCTGCCTTCAAACACACTTTTTCATCTTTTTGCGTCTTTTACAACCTTGTGATGAATCTACCCAGCAAGTATACATGCATGAAGTGCTCAAGATCCTGAATCATGATGTCCTACTTACTCTACTCCTACTCATCATAGGAAATGGTGATAATGGTGTTTTGGTTGCTTTATGGCCTCTCCGGACTCTCAAGCTCTCCTCTCACCGCTTCTACCACTCCAACTCCTACTCAAGAACTCAACTAATATCTAAAACTATCTCAGTCTACCTAAATCTACCTAAGTCGAAGGATCTAGGCCAGACACATGCTTCCTAGACTCCCTCTAAGACCTAGAGAGTCCTCCACCCTCTGATCCTATCTAAATGTAAAACGAGACTCTTGGCAAGCCAAAAAATCCATATCCTCAAGGACTAGTCTCGGTCACCTACCTAAGGTTTTCATCCCCGACAGTGGCGCCAATGTTGGACGGATACGCCGCGACGGACGTCAGCACAACGAGAACTCACCTAACAAGATTTGTCAGCTAAGGACGAAGCTCGACCCGCAGGCGCGTGGAAGCAAGCATAGGGTGTCAACCTACACTCGACCGACTCCTAACTAATTCCTAGAGAGGTCTCTACCCAATGTCTAAGTCACAGCCTTCAGGAGTGCATAAGAGGAAACTTCCTACAACGCTTACTAGAGCCGAACACCCATCAAACAATCTTGAAACACCACAGAACTTGAAGGAGACCCTACTAACACCAATAGGCCGCTCTCCCTAAGGTCTATGAACCAAAACCCCAACCCAAAACACCCGGTGCAAAATCACGTAGGATGTCTGGCCGAAATTTTCAGGTCTTCGTTTTTGCAATCTAAAGTGCCTAATGTGTAGCTCTACTCAATGTGAACGCATGGATATGCTGCAATGCAAAATCGGACAACATATACTCACCGAATCACCATATGAAGCTCGTAGATGGACCTCGCAAAACCGGACCATACGTGCGCAATGTAGGTATCGACACATAGCTCTCGTCGGGGGCAACACGCTCTACTTCTCCGCACTCGATTCTGACCACCTATGCACACGTAGAGTCAAGATGAAGCTCACACTCTCTCTCGTACACAATACGCTCACTCATAGACTTCAAACTTTTTTAAAATGACAAATGTCTTTCATTAAGGTCAAAAAGTGGTATAAATACCTTACAATTCTCAAACCCTAAAGTTCCAAATCAACCATCTACTCAATCTAAATGTCAAAACTGGGATAAAATCTGGAAACTTCTGTAAGCCCCAACATTTACAAGGTGAAATGTTGAGTTTTCTCAATAAATGAATAATGACAAAAAAATGATAATCTGCCGAGCCGTCATTTTCCGTAGGGTGTGTCCAGCTTCTAACATGTTTGTAGACCCGAGCCCATGCAAACTCCATCCTTGGGTAATTACCTTTACTTCGTGATTTTCATTGATGATTACTCCAAGCATGAATGGGTGTATCCGCGTAAAGTGAAGTCCAAAGTATTTATGTGCTTCAAGAAATTTTTGGCTATGACTGAAAATGTCTCAAAATGTACTAAGGTGTCCTACAAAAGCTTTGAAGTCTATGATTCCATATGAAGCATGGCATGATAGAAAGCATTCTATTGAGCACATGCGTGTTTTTGGATATTTAGATTATGGATAGGCTAGAGGTATGCCAAAATGGCTAGTGCATACTTTGTGTGACAATAAATTGGATGCACCTTTGTCTAGTCGTACTCGTTCAAGTTCTCGCTATGCATCTTCTGTATCAGATTGTTATGCTTTGGCTGTGTCTAGCTTATGTGATGTTGATGAACCTCTATCTTTTGATGAAGCACATAATTTTGAAAATTGGATGGCTGCCATGTAATCAGAATATGATGCACTTATGGAAAATGACATATGGACTTTGTGTGATTTCCCTTCTGGCAAAAATGCCATTGGTACGAAGCAGGTTTACAAGTTGGAACGCAAGTCGGATGGTGGGATTGGTCGCTATAAGGCTTGACTTGTTGCAAAGGGTTATGCAAAACAAAAAGATATAGTATTGGGAGGCATTGTAGCAACGACCTAATCGCAACCCACACAAAATTATCAAGTCTGTGGATCGACAAAACTGGCTAGGGCATGGAAGCACGAGCATCGGATGAATAGAAATAGAGGATTCAAGAGGTCACCTCTCCAATGCAAGTAAAGATTAGCCATGGCAAGACTAACTCTAAACATACTCTAATCACTAATCAAACGACTCCTACACACATCAAGTCCACCGAAGTCCGACTTACCATAGACTAGAAACCCCAAGCACACACTAATTACCACATGTCAATCACACCACTTCATCAATAGCTACACACACGAGGTGAATGGTGCTAGAGTTTCATAAAACCTATCTACACACAAATAAACAATAGGGCACACACACTAATTACAAGATTAAAACCCAACTTAATCAACCTAATTAGTGATGCTAAGTATCACAAATCAAATGCTTGTAGAAGAATAGGAGTGGTTAATAGCAAGAAGTACATACCTCTCTCAAATCTAGAATAATGAGAGTGTAATACTTCATGACATAATGAAATGTAGAGAAGAAGTAGACTAATGAGAAAATAGGAATTAGAATAATCAAGAAGAGCTTACTCTAATTACAATGGATTAGTCCTGGCCTCTTAAGCATGGACATTAAGCTCAAGGCTAGGCCATAGAGTGAACACTCAAGAGAGAGGGAGCTCTCAAAAGTGGATCCTCATGAGTGGATACTCAAGAATGAAGCCTCCTTGCATAAAAGCTTCCTTTTAAAGGCTTTCACCACAATCCCTTCTACTATGGGTTTAAGCTTGAGCCCTCTAGCTAGAATATACAACTTTGGAACTCCAAGTGAGCCCAAGACTTATACAAAGTGAGTTGGAAATATTATGCACAACCATAGATATCTCCCGCTTGATGTATATTTGGTGTAGCCTGTGTTAGCCACTGCTGACATTCTCCACTTCCTAATTCGGCGCACCTCCTTGTGTGCCGGTGAAGCAAGACATGGTGACATGGTAGAAAGCAAGTCCATGGAAGAAATGTTGACCTGCAAAACATAAGAACAAATAATGAGCATAAAAGGCCAACAAGGATAAATAAACATGAAGCACAATGAACAATCATGCAAACTGAATTTTTTGCTTCAAAAAGATGGGTGAATCATAGTAAACGACTAGACAACATAAAGCCAAAAAGATGTAAGGTCTCTGACCCAACCCAAAAAGAGCACCATTGTACCATGAAATGAACATAATAGAAAAAGTTACTATTTTTAGCAGTTTTCCGAATTCTGTCAGTGCCATGATGTTTAGAATGTTTTAAAGCTTTGAAATGTGAATTAAAATAATTTTTGTAAAAAAAATTCCAAAAATAGTAAGTTTTTGGTCACCCGACCCGTCCAGTTTTGACCGTCTCGAAAAACTGTACCCGTACCCCGAATTTGAAAAAAATGCATTTTCGCACCCCGGGGGCTGCTAAATATGGCAGGAACTCGGGCCAGTACGCCTTAGTTAGAGCTCAGTATAGCAATTTACGGCATTAAAATCCGACTCGTATGACCCGTTTTAGCCTAAAATCAATTTTTCCAAAAATTGAGCGGGGAGGCACCGGAGCCCGAGGCTGTGTGGGAACAGGCTCCAGGCCACTCCGGGTCAGCTTTAGCAGCTAGGGGGCGCCTTTTGTCCTTGTGGGAGTCTTGGAGAGTTTCCAAGCTTGCAACTCAGTGTGAGAGCCAGTTAACCAAGCCAACTGGACACTTGGTGGGTAGGAGACTGGACTTGCCATGCTTAACTGGAGTAGCTCCCAGATGCAAATAGCAAGAAGGGTCAATTTTCAGCTTGAGGAGGCCTATTTATAGGTGTGCTCACACACACACACACACGCACACACGCACACACACACACACACACACACACACACACACACACACACACCTACACACACCTTGGGGAGGTGCTGCCGGTACACACGCAGTTTTTGAAGGAGAAGCAAGGAGGGAGGTGCTGCCGAAATTCTCATCTTGAGGAGTCATTGAATCAAAAAATCAAGAGGATTCTCAGGCCCTAATCACGGTAATCACAGTTTAATTCCTGCTCTTCTTAATTCTCTTCATTATTCTCCAAATTCCTCGTCTACTATGCCTAATTCTAGCTATAATTCCCAATAGCTTCTCTCTAATTTACATAGTTATATTCCATTACATAATCATCATTCAATTAGTTAATTTATGTAGCCATTCATCATTCTTAATCAATGATTAATACATGATTAAGAGAGATTTCTCTCTCTAGGCAGCATAGTTAATAAATTGTCAGCCACGTCGGTAATAATGTAGAAGTGACGAAATTCATTCTTTTACCATTCAATAGTATTGTAATTAAATTAGACTCAATCTTCTCTCACATTAAGATGTGATTAAGGCTAAAATTAAACCGTCATTAGGCCAATAAGAAGAGAATTTTCTATCACACATGCCTGCGGTAATTCTACATCTTCAAATTGCACTAGGAAAGTGATTGAGCTTGCTTACTTCATCTCTCTTGTAAATCAATTAGTAAAATTATGAATTTCTTAATCATTTAAGCCAAGTGATTAACTTTAGAGCCAGTTCCCATAGGGCAAGTAAAGAATTACCCATAAAATTGTTAGGTCTCGAAGGAAAAATCTATTTTCTTGCATAAGGAGGATTCTTTAATGATTCTAATCTGCCAATTGATTTGTTATGATGCTCTCGGACTTTAGCTCTTTTCTTCAAGTTTATCATTTGAAGTAGTGAGTATAAAATGGCCTCGGTTAAGAGAACTCGCTTCGGTGGTGCTCACGACCGCGAGGCGGGAACGAGCAATGTAAATGGAAAGGGAAAAGCTCCCATGGACGAACAAGCACCGGCCATCTCACGAGCCATTGACGAAGAAATGGAAGAGGTAGGTCACAATTTTATTCAGTTGTTTAATTAACATTGCACACGTTTAGCTAGGAAAGAACATATCCCCAAACATGTTGGAGAAATCCGACGGAAAGCTCGACATTTGAATTCATTGTACATTTAAGTCTAAGGTAGAATAGAAATGATTGATGGATATACTGTTTGCAATAGGAAAGAATGTCTGCTAGGGAAAATTTAGCTCGACATGTTCATTCTATTTCCAATGTTGAATTAGTCCTGACCCCCCTACTGATCACAGGGGGCAGAGTTCCTCGTTAAGGGCTCTTGAATCCACGACTTGCATTCTATGCGGTGGGAACCCACGTCTTGCTTTCTATGCGGTGGGAGTGTCCATGTCGTGCTTTCTATGTGGTGGACATACCTAGTTGTATGGGCAGCTAAGCGACAACGAGAGGAGTAAAATCTCGTTGGAGGGGGGATGTTGTACCTCCAGAACATTGGAATTTCAATGAATAAGTTTGAGTAGAATTTTTACTAGAATACTGTCTCGGTGCCGCTTTGCAATACTGATTGAAGGGCTGTCTTAACGACATTGTGATTCGGAATTTAATCAAGGAATGTTTATGTTGAACAATCATTGTGGTAGTAATTAGGACACACAAGGAAGTGTGAGTGTGGGGGTGGAAAGTGGGGGCTTGGCTCAGGTTGCCAATGCCTATGAGAAGGGTGGTCCCGATTGGTCAGGAACTCTTTGTCCCCATAGTGTTTAAATCGATACTAGTAATACTCATTGCCCCTAGAGCGGCAAAGTCTCAAGTGGACGTGCCTCTGAAACATGGGAAAAATGGCACTCGAGGTTTCTCTCCTCTTGGAAGGTGGGTCTTAGGATCGCTAGATAGTTTAAGTACGCTTCCCCTTTGAGGTGGAGCTAGATCTCATTGCTAATTGGCTCGAACTCGACTCACTTTGTGATGAGAGATCGTCCGCTAGTTGAACCCTGAACCACTTTGTTTGCTTCCGCTATATATCTAGTGGCCACTAGGTTTGCCATCCGTCGTTTGATACGGCGGGGTTGGGACCTCACACCTGTTATCAGAGCCTAGGTTAGGCTGAGAAATAAATTCGTATTGTTTGAATATTTAAAAGGAACTGAAAGTATGCAGGTAGCTGATCCGAATTCCTTGCATTGGTGTTGCAGGAAGACCCCGTGCTAGAATATCGGAAGTTCCAAGTGTTTGAGCATATTTATGAGCAAGCTCGATGATCCCTAGTTTACCAATTTAGGCAAGATGTCATGGAGATACTGATGAAGGCTCATACGGCACACTCCACTCGCATCGATAGAGGATGGGGACTTGATTGGACACTTTCAGGAGGGGTTTACTACATCAACGCTCGGAAGCTAGGATGCCTAGCTATCGATTTGAAGAAGATACGTTGGGGAGAAGAGTTGAGGGTGGTGGAGTTATTCTACTTGCTGCCTACCCGATTGGACTTGACTGTTTCAGGCGACTCCAATCAAACCATCAACGACTGGCTCTTGGAAAAGGTCACCGAGGTGATCTTAGCGAATAGAGTCAGAACTTTTGGAGTACCAAAAGAAGAATCCCGGCTTGATATCGTAGTTTATTATCCACTCAAGGATGAGTACAGGAACTACTTCACGAACAAAGTAGTGCATCATGTGGACACCATCTCCTAGGCGTATTTTATACGCAATCCAAAAAGCCATGTAATAATTTGATCATCAGTTATCATAAACCTTGAGGGGTTCGATTGTAATAAATTTTCATCAATAAAGTGCTTTTTGTCTCTGAATCTATGTCTCTTGATAAAGTGAAATCTTGAATTTTATTTAAAGTCTCATGTCTATTTTGATATCCAAGTAATGGTATCAAGAATCTCGTATAACCCATGTAGGCACCGCCTGTTGCTCTATACTCGGCAGCGCAAGAGGAAAAGCTCCTCCTTAAGCAAGCCCAACCTCCGATCTTTAAGGGCGAGGGGGCAAATGTGAAGAGAGATGCGGAAGTATGGATGGAAGCCATGGACGACTACTTTCGATGCTATGGTTGCGGCGAGTATGAACATTACAGATCCAAGTGCCCCAGGAACATTCAGGCAACCAACGCCAATGCCATACCCTTAAATACCCATGGGCGTGGCCAAGCTAATGGAAGAGGAGGACGAGGAAGGATGAACAGAGGGCGAGGGCGTGGAGCCACTGCCAGAGTGAATGCCGCAGTGGTACAACCAACTGTGGGTGATGATGCAGTGGAGAGAGCAACACTGCATGCCGCGATTGACATCCCCAATGGTTGCGAGCAATACACAATCATTCATACACTAGGATCTCTCAGAGGTGAACAAGTTAACTTCCTTATAGATTGTGGTAGTACTCTTTCATTGCTTTCACCCAGATGCATGAGGAAGCTAAAGCTAGATAAGTATCCAACAAGCAAGCTTGTTGTAGAGTTAGCAAATAGCAAGGAAGTAGTATCTCAACATTTTGCAGGAAAAATCGACTTTGATTTAGGGGGACACCCAACTTCTGTCCAATTTCGAACCCTACCCTTAGGATTCTTTGATGGGATACTAGGGATGGACTGGTTAAAGAAAAATAAGGCCCACATCCATTGTGCACAGGGGAACTTTACCTTTACAGATAACTTGGGTAATGAAGCCTTAATCCAGGGGGAAAATGGGAAACCTAGGGCTACTCTAGTTAAGGCCAGCAGACTCTTAAAGGGACTAAGAAAGGGACAACAAATTTATGCGGTAAAGCTCAACAAGGTGGACCAATCAGATACCTCACTCCAACCAAACTGGTTGAGGGAGTATGATGATGTATTCCCCGAAGACCTTACGAATCTTCCGCCACACAGAGAGGTTGATCATGAGATTGAGACTATCCCTGAATGTGAACCTATCTCAAAAAGACCTTATAAAATGTCACTTCCAGAGGCCATCGAACTTAAGGAACAACTTAGGCAACTCATTGAGCAAGGATTCATTCGACCCAGTACTTCTCCTTGGGGTGCTCCAGTTCTTTTTCAGAAGAAGAAGGATGGAACCTTAAGGCTATGCATAGATTATCATGGACTGAACCAGGTAACTGTCAAGAACAAGTATCCAATTCCAAGGATTGACGAACTCTTGGACAGGCTCCACGGCGCCAAAATGTTTACAAAGATTGATCTAAGGTCAGGATATTACCAAATCAGGATCAAAGAATCAGATATTCCAAAGACGGCTTTCAACACTAGGTATGGACACTACGAATTCACAGTAATGTCTTTTGGTCAGGATATTACCAAATCAGGATCAAAGAATCAGATATTCCAAAGACGGATTTCAACACTAGGTATGGACACTACGAATTCACAGTAATGTCTTTTGGTCTAACAAATGCTCCTGCAAGCTTCAATCGACTTATGCAGGATATTTTCAGACCTTACCTGGATGATTTTGTCTTGGTTTTCTTTGATGACATTTTGATCTATTCTAAGAACGAGGCAGATCACGAAGAACATGTTTGCAAAGTACTTGATCTTCTTCGGGAACACCGACTTTACGCTAAAGAGAGCAAGTGTACCTTTTGCTCACCAAAGGTCAATTATCTTGGATTTGTCATATCGGCCGAAGGGATTTCAGTGGACCCAGATAAAGTCATGGATATCGTTGATTGGCCTCAACCATCCACCGTCAGCGAAGTAAGAGGATTTCTTGGAATAACGGGATGGTACAGGATTTTTGTCAAGGATTATGCACGTATTGCTGCTCCTTTGATGGAAATCCTGAAGAAAGGAATGAGGATCGAATGGAAGACCAAGCACGAGTCTAGCTTTGCTAAGCTAAAATAATTCTTGGTCTCAACTCCTATTTTAAAGCTTCCAGACTTCAGTAAAGAATTTGAAGTAGCGACCGATGCTAGCAAATTTTCTCTAGGCGGAGTTCTTACTCAAGAAGGGAGACCAGTGGCATATACTTCACGAAAGCTGAGGGATCACGAGAAGAATTATCCTACTCATGATTTGGAACTTTTAGCGGTTA
This sequence comes from Adiantum capillus-veneris, assembly GCF_014529385.1. Lineage (NCBI taxonomy): Eukaryota > Viridiplantae > Streptophyta > Polypodiopsida > Polypodiales > Pteridaceae > Adiantum > Adiantum capillus-veneris. The sequence goes on from NW_028221790.1 coordinate 36,974, forward strand.
TACATGCACTGAAGTTATGGAGACATTATCTTCTTGGGCGCAAGTTTCAGCTGGTTACAGACCACAAGAGCTTAAAATGGATTTTTACTCAACCTATTCTCAACATGTGACAACGGCGATGGATAGAGCTATTACAGAAATATGACCTTGACATAAAGTATAGACCAGGGAAGGAAAATGCAGTTGCAGAAGGTCTTAGCCAAAAATCCTTTCTTGGGGCTATCTCTATTCCAAATAATCGTATCTGGGATAGAATCAAAGAAGAATCCTTGGTAGATCCAGAGTACCAACGTATAGTATCATTAGTTCAGCAGAATAAGATGCCTGAAGCTAAAGATTACTCTCTTATGGGAGGATGTATTTACTACAGACATAGACTCTGTGTACCCAGAGATCCAGCTTTAAAGAAGGCTATTCTATATGAAGCACACGATAGCCCTACATCTGGACATCCAGGCTATGCTAAAACTCTTCATGCTGTCAGGAGGAGTTATTTTTGGTATGGAATGAAAGGAGACATACTTCGCTATGTGAGGCAATGTATTTCTTGTCACCGGATAAAAGTTGAAAGGATCAAGTTACCAGGGCAACTTCAACCTCTTGACATACCCCATATGAAATGGGAATGCATCAATATGGATTTTGTTACAGGTTACCCTCTACAGGAGGTTATGATTCTGTTTTCGTGGTTGTTGATATGCTCACAAAAGTGGCTCATCTAATACCCGTAAAGATAACCTTTACTGCTTCAGATGTTAGTCAGGTATTCATCAAGGAGATTTTTACGATACATGGTCTACCCAAGCGTATCATTAGTGATAGAGACGCCAAGTTTACATCAAAACTTTGAACTTCTCTTTTCCAATCTATTGGGTCACAATTAGCTTTCAGTACAACATACCATCTGCAGACAGATGGGCAAATTGAAAGGGTTAATCAAGTCATTGAGGACATTCTCAAAGCCTATTGTTCGCAAGAACCAAAGAAGTGGTTACAATATCTACCTTTGGTGGAGTATGCTTATAATTCTTCCGAACACAAAAGCATTGGAATGTCACCCTTCAAAGCTCTTTATGGGCAGGACTGTTTAGCACCACTGAACTTCTCAGATCCAGCCATCAGGGTAGAAGCCTCTAGGAATATGTTAGAAGATATGGAAGCTCAGACTAGAGCTATTCACCAGGACATTCAGGCAGCTCAGGATAGGCAACAACACTATGCAGATAAGTACCGTTCGGAAAGAACTTTCAAAGAAGGGGATAAGGTTTTTCTGTGAGTCCGACCAAAGAAAAAAAACTTATCACTAGGCAGATATAAAAAGCTAAGCCCAAGGTATTGTGGACCATTCGAGATCGTTAAGGTTGTGAGTGATCAGGCCTACAAGCTAAAGTTACCTGCAAACTTGAAGGTTCATGATGTATTCCACGTCAGCTTACTCAAACCCTATATTCCTAACCCTGATCAATTCTTGGACTCAGATCAGATAGTCATGCCAGCACAAGGAGTTCTCGAGCTCCAACCTGACTATGTACTTGAAACAAGGGAAAGGAAGTTACGCAGCAAACTATCACGGAGCATCTAGTAAAGTGGAAGGATTACCCTGAAGAAGATGCAACTTGGGAGGACGAACCAACGCTCATAAAGGATTACCCAAACACATTCTTGAGATGAGGACATCTCAATTTTTTCACGTTGGGGAGGTTGTAAGGTCTCTAACCCGACCCAAAAAGAGCACCATCGTACCATGAAATGAACATAATGAAAAAAGTTAATGAACATAATGAACATAATGTATGCCCTGTTTTAGCCTAAAATCAATTTTTCCAAAAATTGAGCGGGGAGGCACCGGAGCCTGAGGCTGTGTGGGAACAGGCTCTAGGCCACTCTGGGTCAGCTTTAGCAGCTAGGGGGTGCCTTTTGTCCTTGTGGGAGTCTTGGGAGAGTTTCCAAGCTTGCAACTAAGTGTGACAGCCAGTTAACCAAGCCGACTGGACACTTGGTGGGTAGGAGACTGGACTTGCCATGCTTAACTGGAGTAGCTCCTAGATGCAAATAGCAAGCAGGGTCGATTTTCAGCTTGAGGAGGCCTATTTAAAGGTGTGCTCACACACACACACACACACATGCTCACACACACACCCAGTACACACACACACACACACACACACACACACACACACACACACACACACCTACATACACCTTGGGGAGGTGCTGCTTCTTATGGTTGATTGCATATAAACAAGAGTGGGAATTTTTTTAGGAGAGGGAGGTGCTGCCGAAATTCTCATCTTGAGGATTCATTGGATCAGAAAATCAAGAGAATTCTTAGGCCCTAATCACGATAATCACGGTTTAATTCCTGCTCTTCTTAATTCTCTTCATTATTCTCCAAATTCCTCGTCTACTATGCTTAATTCTAGCTATAATTCCCAATAGCTGCTCTCTAATTTACATAGTTATATTCCATTACATAATCATCATTCAATTAGTTAATTTATGCAGCCATTCATCATTCTTAATCAATGATTAATACATGATTAAGAGAGATTTCTCTCTCTAGGCAGCATAGTTAATAAATTGTCAGCCGGTAATAATGTAGAATTGATGAAATTCATTCTTTTACCATTCAATAGTATTGTAATTAAATTAGACTCAGTCTTCTCTCACATTAAGATGTGATTAAGGCTAAAATTAAACCGTCATTAGGTCAATAAGAAGAGAATTTTCTATCACACATGCCTGCGGTAATTCTACATCTTCAAATTGCACTAGGAAAGTGATTGAGCTTGCTTACTTCATCTCTCTTGTAAATCAATTAGTAAAATTCTGAATTTCTTAATCATTTAAGCTAAGTGATTAACTTTAGAGCCAGTTCCCATAGGGCAAGTAAAGAATTACCCATAAAATTGCTAGGTCTCGAAGGAAAAATCTAATTTCTTGAATAAGGAGGATTTTTTAATGATTCTAATCTGCCAATTGATTTGTTATGATGCTCTCGAACTTTAGCTCTTTTCTTCAAGTTTATCATTTAAAGTAGTGAGTATAAAATGGCCCCGGTTAAGAGAACTCGTTTCGGTGGTGCCCACGACCGCGAGGCGGGAACGAGCAATGTAAATGGAAAGGGAAAAGCTCCCAAGGCAACGACTAACCCCTATCAGCCCAGGGTATCGGTTTAGGGCCTTGACCAAGTGAACCAAGGTGATTCCCCTCGCCTGCCAAGTGCCAATAAGGCGCTAGGCCTTACAAAGACACAACATAACATAGAGATTTTGTTTTCATGTATCTAGTAACATTTTTGCTACTTTTTCTTGACACTTTTTTGCTTTATTGTTTCATTTTTTTAGCACTTTTTTATTGTTTCCAACATGAGATGATTATGGCAATTGGACTAAAGGACTAAAGCCTAATCATAGCCCTAGGTCATGTTAAAATTGAATTGAGTATTAAGACTATCACTAAGAGTCGATGACTAATGAGAAATGACCTACATTAACCTAAGGTCAAGGCCAATTATCTATGATTAGCACACATAAAATCTAACTTTTTTGATGAGTTAATATTCACAAAGCAAAATGTTGAAACTTTAGTATGCTTAGAACATGAAAGAACCATAGCTTAGAAGCAAAAAATTACTTAAGCCAAGCATAGAGAATGGAGAGATGAAAAAAGAGCAAAATCATGGAAGGATTACACCTATTCATGCTCTTTGTGCATCCTTGAGCAAGCATCCCTTTTGTAGAGAAGTCTCTTGATCTTTTTATTACAATCCAAGTTTTTTGAAGCTTAGTGTAAACCAACATTGTACCTGGTAGAAGTCCACCAACCTCATCACCTATACCTCAACATACAGCCTCATCCATTCCTCCGTCAAGTTTGACATATTCCAAGTCACCTCCCCCCATGAAGCTCTCCCCCATTTTGTTACAACAAGCTATTGAGCAACAGGCTCCTGAGCAAGAGGCCATGGAGGTGTTGACCAGTGTGTTGGCCAAGATAAACATCAAGTTTCCTACCTTCAAGGGACTCTCCTCAGAAGATGCAGACGACCATGCAAGGAGGTTTGTATCTCTCTGTAGAGGTCGTAGTCTTAACAGGGAAGATGCTTATTTGGTAAATAAATGGTACAAAGACCATATTAGGTATTTTGGTAAAAATCTCACATTATGGGAATCTCCAAATCGACCGAATTCATGTAATTTGGGAATTTTCCACTTAAAGTGGGAAAAATTGAGGTGTGTGGCTAGTAAATAAAGTGAAAATCTCATAGGATTGTGGTGTTGATAAACACCAAAAGTGAAGAGGATGTACAACACATGGATTTGAATAATAACTATAAATTACATAAAACAAAGGAAGATACAAAAAAGATTTTGTTTACAAATTGACTAGTATAGTCACAATAGAAGCTCCACATAATTCTACTCCACATTTGATACCATATCTGAACTTTGATCCAAGTGTGGCTGATGTGCACGAGTGAGGCCTTCTTTGGCTTTTAGAGCATGTCTTTCTGGAATCTTTATTCTAGAAAATGGTCCTTCTTTGTTGGGTCTCCAGGACCAAACAATTGCATCTATAGTTTCCCACACTTGTGGGTCCTTATAGTTGACAGCCCAATAACCCTTCCAACAATTACTGTAAGCTTGAGTATCTGTCATCCCACTTTTTCTCGCGCAAGGTGCCCAATATTGAATCAAGAGTTTTCTGTAGTTTGGTGATGTAGGCTCATTATCAATGTCAGATAAAGCCATTGCAAGCCACACTGGATAGATTTCTGTGTCACTCGGAACAAGCATAAGAAAGTCACCTTGGTGCACATCAGACATAGGGTCAAACTCTTCCCTTGGCCTATCTCGTTGAGGCCCACAAAAATGATCGTTCAACTCTTCAAGGCCTAGGAATCTTTCTGCTCCTTGTTGCAAATTCATTGTAGTGCTTTGTAGATGAGAATATTCTTGAGTTTTTGGCCAAAACATTTCATACAAGACTCCCTCTGATATGATTGCTTTTCCAATCTCTTCAATTACCTTACTCCAATAATCTATCACGGGTCTATAATATCGCGGAATACTTGAACCATTCCCTAAATTTTTCCAAAATTTTATATAGTTCTTTAGCCCCAAAATGACTTCTTCGTGGGCCTTGACATACTCCGCCATTTGTACTAGAGGTGGATCTCCATGTGGTAACATTGGCTTGCCTTCTGTGTCTGTTTTCCAAAGGCGAATACTTCCACTCCAACTTGATACACCTACATGTGCCTTATATTGCATCATTGGTGTCTCATCCTGCATAAAGAACCTGAACTGAAGCGGTTTGGAATGTCCAACAAGTATGTCTTGTCCATCACAAAGATAGCCATCACAATATTGCTTGAAATCAGGGATCTTTGTGAGAAAAAATGGAGCTGGAGATGAAGATGAGCTGTTTCGTAATGTATCCATCAAATGTGGCAAAGTATAGGTTTGTGTAACTCTCAACTTCTCTGAAAACCTACTAAACATGGCGTCTATGTCCTCATGTGTATGCCCAACCATTAAAAATCCCAGCTGGATGGTTTTGAAAACACCCCTTGCAACAAGCATTGACAAATAGGCAAATAAGTATCGATTTTTGTTTTCCCCTGCACAATTATCCAATTGTAGCAACAAGTTCTCTGCAATCTGCGAAATGTTGACCCCAATTCCTCTTCTGCAATTTCTGACGACTGCACAATGGGCTCTTTTCCATCACTCAAGTTATGGTAGTCCAAAGCATCCCTTGAGTTCAAAGCATGTAGTAGTGAAATATTGCTCCTTGGAAGTCCATTTGTTACTAGATCACCAAGAGGATGCTTATCTATCCTCTCGAGGTTATGTAAACAATTAGCAATTGAGCCAATTGTAAGATTTGGATCAGCTGGCCACAAACCATTCAAGACAAAGTGTCCGTAATGACCTTCTCCATGTCCATGAGTGATCATGCCAATCAATGCCACCTGCAGATTATATCCTGAATCCACACCCTTGGGAACAATGCATAATCTAGGAATGGCAGTCTTCTTTTGATCCATCTTATCATGGATTATGCATACATATTTTTGTGGTTGAGTTTCTGAATACGTGCGCCATGCATAATATAGGCTTCTGCAACTCTTTTGTTGTGCCATGTGAACTTCTCTCTCCCTCAAGAGAAGAGCTCTCTCTTCAAGAGAAGGTTTAGCTTCTAACCTTGCCTTGATTGAGCTACAAATATTGCACTTAGAGAACTCACTCGTCTTTGTTAAAGTGACATGTGGGTACTCTTTGTTCCAAATTCTACCAAAAGAAGATTGGGATAGCTTCTTCTCATAGCCCATTTGGTCAAGTGTCGTGTTGATTTCACATAAAATATCCACTTGTTTGTATGTTGATGGAATCACCAATTGAGTCTCTCTTGAGCCATCTAGCAGTGTTCTACTTCTATGTGGCATCTTCTCAGAGTTATTTTCCACAAACTCGTTTAGTAGTGCTCTTGCTAAACTAGTATGTTGAAGTCCCCTTCTCAATGTACATGTGTTCCCATGTACATATTGGCGCACACCATTTTCAAAGTTCTCCTTGTATCGATAAAATGATGTCTTTGGTATTCCATGTAGCTCATACCATGCTCTACAACAAACAATAGAGCCATTTAGCCTGAATTGGTATCGTGACTTCTCATCTTTCTGATAACATATAGAAAGAACATCATAAACATAATTAGTGCGTGATTTTTGAGACTCTCCCCAAAATTGTTGTCGTAACCTTGTCACCATATCACGATCTGCAAATTGGCAGCATTTTTGTGCACAACAATCAATGCATGATACCCTTTGAATTGATTTGTTTGAAAGGTAAAAAGTCGAAGCTGGTGCTGCTTTTGATTTTTGAGTCCTGTTCATGAAAGTGTATCGTCTCTTCCTTGACAACTGGACAACATTACTCCCATCAAGTTTTTTTCCAACATTGCCATCGTTGGATACATCCTCATATGTAGCATGCATGCCATCAACAGGAACAAAGCGTTGTAATGGGCTCCCATTCAACATTGTTGTCTGCTTGATGGGCCACTTTAGCAAAGTGATGCTACCCACTTCAACCACATCATGAATGCTTGCATTTTCTCTTTCAATACCCACACCCACACAATCAGGACCAAGTTCCTGAAAGTTGACATAATCATGTGGAAATACATATAAGATGGTCCCTTCATTCATGGTTTGCATCATTGTGTCATCTTTTAAAAGGACCCTCTGATTTCTCCAAGACTCTCGAATCATTGCTTCAAATTCTGGGCTTGTCATAGGTATTGCATCTGTAACTAGAGGATCAGAATGATCATGTTCTTCATCACCATTGTAGCTTTCGTGTGGATCAATTAAGTTCCCATTTAATACAAAAGATTGCAAAAGAAGCTTTGACCATCGAACAGCACTCCATAATGAGCCTTGGAGAGATGAAGTATCCATTGTAGGAAAAGGTAGGACCACATCCTTCAAGCATTCCTCCACTAGTATGGAGACATTTCCCAGCCCTATCTTTGTACCACCACAAGTGGAATCTGGATCTATTCTACACACACAACCAATACCAACGATTTCATTGTCAAGTATCATATGTACTTTCTCCCCAGATTCGAAGTCCATCCTGTAAGTAAAAAGATTACATTGTTAAATCCATAGTTATAGAAAAATACTCTTCAAACCAAAAATCATGCTACAACATGAAAAAGGTTTGCATAGGTTGGACAAGTGGTGAACCTTGAGACCAAATCCTCCTTGCTATATTAATGGAAGCAAGGTTGGACAAGTGGTGGACCTTGAAACCAAAGCCTCTTTGCTATATGAGAGCATAGGTTGGACAAGTGGTGGACCTAGTTGTAATACCCACTGCCACCTATCAACTACTATAGGACTATGCTTTCCAATGTCCAAGTATCCCTTGAGTCTTTCAAGGTTGAACACGTGGTGGACCTTGAAACAAAAATCCCCTTTCTATATCAGAGCATAGCTTGGACAAGTGGTGGACCTAGTTATAATGCCCAATATCCAAGGTGAAATACCTTAGGACTTTGCTACCTTGCTTGCCAATGTTTACGTAGCCCCTCATTTCTTTAATGGAAGTAAGGTTGGACAAGTGGTGGACCTTGAAACCAAAGCCTCTTTGCTATATAAGAGCATAGGTTGGACCTAGTTTTAATACCCACTGCCACCTATCAACTACTATAAGACTATGCTTTCCAATGTCCAAGTATCCCTTGAGTCTTTCAAGGTTGAACACGTGGTGGACCTTGAAACAAAAATCCCCTTTCTATATTAGAAAGGTTGAACACATGGTGGACCTTGAAACGAAAATCCCCTTTCTTTATCAGAGCATAGCTTGGACAAGTGGTGGACCTAGTTATAATGCCCAATATCCAAGGTGAAATACCTTAGGACTTTGCTACCTTGCTTGCCAATGTTTACGTAGCCCCTCATTTCTTTAATGGAAGTAAGGTTGGACAAGTGGTGGACCTTGAAACCAAAGCCTCTTTGCTATATAAGAGCATAGGTTGGACCTAGTTTTAATACCCACTGCCACCTATCACCTACTATAAGACTATGCTTTCCAATGTCCAAGTATCCCTTGAGTCTTTCAAGGTTGAACACGTGGTGGACCTTGAAACAAAAATCCCCTTTCTATATTAGAAAGGTTGAACACATGGTGGACCTTTAAACGAAAATCCCCTTTCTTTATCAGAGCATAGCTTGGACAAGTGGTGGACCTAGTTATAATGCCCAATATCCAAGGTGAAACACCTTAGAACCTTGCTATCTTGCTTGCCAATGTTTACGTAGCCCCTCATTTCTTTAATGGAAGCAAGGTTGGACAAGTGGTGGACCTTGAAAGCAAAGCCTCTTTGCTATATGAGAGCATAGGTTGGACCTAGTTGTAATACCCACTGCCACCTATCAACTACTATAGGACTATGCTTTCCAATGTCCAAGTATCCCTTGAGTCTTGCAAGGTTGAACACGTGGTGGACCTTGAAACCAAAATCCCCTTTCCATATCAGAGCATAGCTTGGACAAGTGGTGGACCTAGTTATAAAGCCCCTCCTTTCTTTAATGGAAGAAAGGTTGGAAAAGTGGTGAATCTTGAAACCCAAACCCTTTGGCTATATATAGAGGATATCTTGGACAAGTGGTGGGCTTAGTTGTAGTATCCAATGTCCAAGGTCCAAGGTGAACTATGTAAAGACCTTACTTCCAAAAACAGAGTCGTACAAGTGGTTCTCCTTGAAACCAAAACCTCCTTAGTGTATTAGAACATAGCTTGGAGAAGTGGTGGACTTAGTTGTAATGGTGAATGTCCAAAGCAAACTATTATAGGACCTTGCTTCCCAAATCAAGTTTGGACAAGTGGTGGATCTTGAAACCAAAACCCCCTTACTCTATTAGAGCATAGCTTAGATAAGTGGTGGACCTAGCTGCCATGGAAAATGTTCAATCTGAACTGCTGCAAGACCTTGCTATTAAATGTCTAAGTAGAGCTAGCTTCTTTAATGGAATCAAGGTTGGGAAAGTGGTGCATCTTGAAACCAAAAGCCCTTTATTGTATTAGAGCATAGCTTGGACAAGTGAGGGACCTAGTTTTAATGTGTGATGTCCAAAGAAAAGTATTACAAGACCTTGCTTTCCAATATTTGAATTGGTCAAGTGGTTAAAACTAAGTATAAAACTTTGACCATTTTCTTCTCGAATTGCCAAAAAGCTAGTTTTAGACACCCCTAAATGAAAATGGTTTAGGGTGGCCTTAAACAATGTTTTTTCAAAGACTTGAACAAAAGGGTTGTCGAAGAGTAATGACAATTTATTGTGGCTTGAAGTGCCTGAGTATGTGAAAACAAGCCTAGGTTTCCAACGAGGCAAAAGGTGACATAATAAGAACATTGGAAAGTTAGGATTGACCATGTGGCCTAAACTTTGGCAAGTGAAGTGGTGGCCAAGTTTTGTGGCACAGTGTGCACTTGGTCCTATATGTGTTGACCACTTGGCTAAATCTAGGACCATAAGGCCAAACCTTTGGCACCTTAAATATAGTATGGGACATAATCTAGAACTGCTATAGTAAATTAGTAGTATAGCTAATATGTTAATATTTGTTTTATATTTAAGTATATGCTAATATAATTTATGTTCAAAATTTCACTAATGAAGAATGTTCCCATTTAGCACTCCAATGCGGGGTCTTAGGGCAATGCCACAATGGGGTGACAAGGCAGCGCTTCCACGTGAGGTTTGGGGGTAGCGCTCTTGATGGGGATGTGGAATATAGCGCTCTCGATGGCGGGGCTTGGGAGGTTGATTTTGGGATATTGTTTTGGGCGGGGTCCCGGGGCAGCGCCCCAGGCGGGGTCCGGGGCAGCGCCCCGGGCGGGGTCAAGGGGCGGCAGCCCCTTGTCGCCTCCCGGCGCGACTGCCGGGCGGGGTCGAGGGGCAGCGCCCCCGCGGGGCTAGGGGCAGCGCCCAAAGATTTTTTTTTTTTTAAAGTGAATTCCTAGTATAGAGTTATGCATGTTTTTCATATTTTCAACCATGATTTCTTTAATTTTGGCCGTGTGAATTGGTTAATTTTTTATATTGCTTTTGTTTTTTTTAATCCTATGATAAAACATGGACTTGTAGCATACGTGGCATTCTAATAAACCCTATCAAGATTAGGCACACAGAGAGCGCACGAGAAACGCACACAGAGAAAGCAGGCGAGCAGCAAAAACACAGAAAGCGCACACGGATCGCACACAGTTGGAGTATACGCGCGCGTAGAGGAGCAAGCTCAGCATCGTACACAACACACAGGTGGAGTGCACAGGATTGAAAGTTCGCGCACAAGACAAAGAAACAGCAGCGTACACAACGCTTTCCAGAAGGGCAGGATCGGGCAGTCTTCTCAGGAGACATTGCACACCTCACGAATAGAGAAAAAACAGGTATTTCTCTCTCTCTCTCACTCTCTGTCTTTCTCCATATAGAGAAGATGGTTCTCTGTAACTCTTCTTGCACACACACTCTCTCGTCAAAAGACAGAGATACATAGTTTAAAAGTATCCCCACACACATACACATATTCCCACACATCGTCTTCCTCTCTTCCACATACATAACCACAGTGAAATCTGTTATCTTGCTGTCTCTCTCTTGAAAATACATGCACATATTCCCACACATCGTCTTCCTCACTTCCACATACATAACCACAATGAAATCTGTTATCTTGTTGTCTCTCTCTTGAAAATACGTGCACATATTCCCATACATCGTCTTCCTCTCTTCCACATACATAAACACAGTGAAATCTGTTATCTTTCTCTCTCCTCTCTCTAAAAAACAGTTATTTATCTCTCTCTCTCTCTCTCTATCTATCTATCTCTATATTTGCTATCTCTCTCTTGAAAATACATGCTCATGTATGTGTGCGTCTGTGTTATCTATGTGTATGTATGTATATTTGTGTTATTTCATTGTAATACTCATACATAATGCAGATACACAATTACACTTAATTACGATATGCACACATAGTATATATACATACATAAATATCACAAATAACTAACACATTGTAATACTAGTAAAATTGAATGGAAGACTTACTTGCGTGATCTGTTAAAGTCGATTCTTGTAGCGAGTTCTGGATGTATGCTGAGCTGATTTTCCTCTAATCCATTTGTAGATATGATTGTAACTTCTGTTTCTCAAAAATAGTAGTGTTGTTTAGTGATACACCTAATGGACATAAATGGTTTAAACTAGGACATGTAGACCAAAAATACGTGTATTTCTTTGCATGAATATATACACTTTTTGGTGACCCTTACCACAAGTGGTGGACCTTGAGACCAATGGACTATAAGGACCTCCAAACAATACCTTGTACACTCAATCCTTCTTGGTAACTAGGTTGGACAAGTGGTGGACCTTGTTCAAATTCTCTAACCACTCTCTCTAACATGGTGACATAATTTAGGTGTGATAAATTCATATCTATGCAAACTAATATCAGTTTAGGCTTGTTAATTTGAATTTGTTTGAATTTATGTACAATATAATGATTTGAGGTTTGCATATTTGAATTTAGGTGGTATAATGATATCTTTTTGTGGTAAACTTGAATTTAAAATCAATTTTGCGTGGAATATTTTAAATTTAAGTAGTAAAATTAAAATTTTTATAAAAAAGTTTGAATTTTAAAATTTGGGCGGGATAGTTTAAAATTTAGGCGGGATATTTAAGATTTGGGAGGGATATTTTAAATTTAGGCGGGAAGGTTTTGAATTTATAGCGAGATCTCCCTTACATAAGAGAGTATAGGTTGGACAAGTGGTGGACCTTCAAGCTAGAGCATCCATGCTACTGGACATGATAGGTAGGGAATCTAGTTGAATATTGTATGTATAATATATATGTAATAGATCTAGCTTGGACAAGTGGTGGACCTTGGAATAAAACCCCATGTAAAACATATCATGCACATTCCAAGTGGTCAAAAAAAATATCATTTAGAATATAGCCTTATAGGTTGGACAAGTGGTGGACCTTAACACCCAGATATTCTTCATATAATGACATAGAGTGGAAAACTGGTGAATCTTGAGACCAAACCATGCTACTAGCGATAATAGCTTGGACAAGTGGTGGACCTTGAAAGTAAACCCCCCATCTACGAAATATCGTGGGTTTAAGGTATTTCGATGGAGCCTAGCATCTTGGAGACATCGTGCATCTTGCTTCTCTTCATGTTTCAATGGAGCCTATCTTGGACAAATGGTGGAGCATCCTTCTCTCCATGTTTCAATGGACCCTAGCTTGGACAAGTGGTGGACCTTTACTTCTCTCTATTATTCAATAGAGTTAGCTTGGACAAGTGGTGGACCTTGGAACCAAACCCCCATTTAAAACCTATCATGGTCACTCCAAGTGGTGAGAAAGAATAACCTTTAAGATATAGCCTTATAGGTTGGACAAGTGGTGGACCTTAACACCCTAATATTCTTAATATAATGACATAGAGTGAAAAAGTGGTGAATCTTGAGACAAAACCACTCATGCTACTAGCACTAATAGCTTGGACAAGTGGTGGACCTTGAATGTAAACCCCCCATGTTTCAATAGAGTTAGCTTCGACAAATGGTGGAGCATCCTTCTCTCCATGTTTCAATGGACCCTAGCTTGGACAAGTGGTGGACCTTTGTTTCTCTCTATGTTTCAATAGAGTTAGCTTGGACAAGTGGTGGACCTTGGAAGCAAACCCCCATGTAAAACCTATCATGGTCACTCTAAGTGGTAATAAAGAATAACCTTTAAGATGTAGCCTTATAGGTTGGACAAGTGGTGGACCTTAACACGCGCATATTCTTAATTTAATGACATAGAGTGGAAAAGTGGTGAATCTTGAGACCAAACCACTCAGGCTACTAGCAATAATAGCTTGGACAAGTGGTGGACCTTGACTGTAAACCCCTCATCTACGACATATCGTGGGTTTAATGTTTTTCGATGGAGCCTAGCATCTTGGAGACATGGTGCACCTTGCTTCTCCTCATGTTTCAATGGAGCCTACCTTGCACAAATGGTGGAGCATCCTTCTCTCCATGTTTCAATGGACCCTAGCTTAGACAAGGGGTGGACCTTTGCTTCTCTCTATGTTTCAATAGAGTTAGCTTGGACAAGTGGTGGACCTTGGAACCAAACCCCCATGTAAAACCTATCATGGTCACTCCAAGTAGTAAGAAAGAATAACCTTTAAGATGTAGCCTTATAGGTTGGACAAGTGGTGGACCTTAACACCCACATATTCTTAATAAAAGTGGTGAATCTTGAGACCAAACCACTCAGGCTACTAGCAATAATAGCTTGGACAAGTGGTGGACCTTGAATGTAAACCCCTCATCTACGAAATATCGTGGGTTTAATGTATTTCGATGGAGCCTAGCATCTTGGAGACATGGGGCAGCTTGCTTCTCGTCATGTTTCAATGGAGCCTATCTTGGACAAATGGTGGAGCATCCTTCTCTCCATGTTTCAATGGACCCTAGCTTGGACAAGTGGTGGACCTTTGTTTCTCTCTATGTTTCAATAGAGTTAGCTTGGACAAGTGGTGGACCTTGGAACCAAACCCCCATGTAAAACCTATCATGGTCACTCCAAGTGGTAATAAAGAATAACCTTTAAGATGTAGCCTTATAGGTTGGACAAGTGGTGGACCTTAACACGCGCATATTCTTAATATAATGACATAGAGTGGAAAAGTGGTGACTCTTGAGACCAAACCACTCAGGATACTAGCAATAATAGCTTGGACAAGTGGTGGACCTTGAATGTACACCCCTCATCTACGACATATCGTGGGTTTAATGTTTTTCAATGGAGCTTAGCATCTTGGAGACATGGTGCACCTTGCTTCTCCTCATGTTTGAATGGAGCCTACCTTGGACAAATGGTGGAGCATCCTTCTCTCCATGTTTCAATGGACCCTAGCTTAGACAAGGGGTGGACCTTTGCTTCTCTCTATGTTTCAATAGAGTTAGCTTAGACAAGTGGTGGACCTTGGAACCAAACCCCCATGTAAAACCTATCATGGTCACTCCAAGTAGTAAGAAAGAATAACCTTTAAGATGTAGCCTTATAGGTTGGACAAGTGGTGGACCTTAACACCCACATATTCTTAATAAAAGTGGTGAATCTTGAGACCAAACCACTCAGGCTACTAGCAATAATAGCTTGGACAAGTGGTGGACCTTGAATGTAAACCCCTCATCTACGAAATATCGTGGGTTTAATGTATTTCGATGGAGCCTAGCATCTTGGAGACATGGTGCAGCTTGCTTCTCGTCATGTTTCAATGGATCCTATCTTGGACAAATGGTGGAGCATCCTTCTCTCCATGTTTCAATGGACCCTAGCTTGGACAAGTGGTGGACCTTTGTTTCTCTCTATGTTTCAATAGAGTTAGCTTGGACAAGTGGTGGACCTTGGAACCAAACCCCCATGTAAAACCTATCATGGTCACTCCAAGTGGTAATAAAGAATAACCTTTAAGATGTAGCCTTATAGGTTGGACAAGTGGTGGACCTTAACACGCGCATATTCTTAATATAATGACATAGAGTGGAAAAGTGGTGAATCTTGAGACCAAACCACTCAGGCTACTAGCAATAATAGCTTAGACAATTGTGGACCTTGAATGTACACCCCTCATCTACGACATATCGTGGGTTTAATGTTTTTCGATGGAGCCTAGCATCTTGGAGACATGGTGCACCTTGCTTCTCCTCATGTTTCAATGGAGCCTACCTTGGACAAATGGTGGAGCATCCTTCTCTCCATGTTTCAATGGACCCTAGCTTAGACAAGGGGTGGACCTTTGCTTCTCTCTATGTTTCAATAGAGTTAGCTTGGACAAGTGGTGGACCTTGGAACCAAACCCCCATGTAAAACCTATCATGGTCACTCCAAGTAGTAAGAAAGAATAACCTTTAAGATGTAGCCTTATAGGTTGGACAAGTGGTGGACCTTAACACCCACATATTCTCAATAAAAGTGGTGAATCTTGAGACCAAACCACTCAGGCTACTAGCAATAATAGCTTGGACAAGTGGTGGACCTTGAATGTAAACCCCTCATCTACGAAATAGCGTGGGTTTAATGCATTTCGATGGAGCCTAGCATCTTGGAGACATGGTGCAGCTTGCTTCTCGTCATGTTTCAATGGAGCCTATCTTGGACAAATGGTGGAGCATCCTTCTCTCCATGTTTCAATGGACCCTAGCTTGGACAAGTGGTGGACCTTTGTTTCTCTCTATGTTTCAATAGAGTTAGCTTGGACAAGTGGTGGACCTTGGAACCAAACCCCCATGTAAAACCTATCATGGTCACTCCAAGTGGTAATAAAGAATAACCTTTAAGATGTAGCCTTATAGGTTGGACAAGTGGTGGACCTTAACACGCGCATATTCTTAATATAATGACATAGAGTGAAAAGGTGGTGACTCTTGAGACCAAACCAGTCAGGCTACTAGCAATAATAGCTTGGACAAGTGGTGGACCTTGAATGTACACCCCTCATCTACGACATATCGTGGGTTTAATGTTTTTCAATGGAGCTTAGCATCTTGGAGACATGGTGCACCTTGCTTCTCCTCATGTTTGAATGGAGCCTACCTTGGACAAATGGTGGAGCATCCTTCTCTCCATGTTTCAATGGACCCTAGCTTAGACAAGGGGTGGACCTTTGCTTCTCTCTATGTTTCAATAGAGTTAGCTTGGACAAGTGGTGGACCTTGGAACCAAACCCCCATGTAAAACCTATCATGGTCACTCCAAGTAGTAAGAAAGAATAACCTTTAAGATGTAGCCTTATAGGTTGGACAAGTGGTGGACCTTAACACCCACATATTCTTAATAAAAGTGGTGAATCTTGAGACCAAACCACTCAGGCTACTAGCAATAATAGCTTGGACAAGTGGTGGACCTTGAATGTAAACCCCTCATCTACGAAATATCGTGGGTTTAATGTATTTCGATGGAGCCTAGCATCTTGGAGACATGGTGCAGCTTGCTTCTCGTCATGTTTCAATGGATCCTATCTTGGACAAATGGTGGAGCATCCTTCTCTCCATGTTTCAATGGACCCTAGCTTGGACAAGTGGTGGACCTTTGTTTCTCTCTATGTTTCAATAGAGTTAGCTTGGACAAGTGGTGGACCTTGGAACCAAACCCCCATGTAAAACCTATCATGGTCACTCCAAGTGGTAATAAAGAATAACCTTTAAGATGTAGCCTTATAGGTTGGACAAGTGGTGGACCTTAACACGCGCATATTCTTAATATAATGACATAGAGTGGAAAAGTGGTGAATCTTGAGACCAAACCACTCAAGCTACTAGCACTAATAGCTTGGACAAGTGTGGACCTTGAATGTAAACCCCTCATCTACGACATATCGTGGGTTTAATGTTTTTCGATGGAGCCTAGCATCTTGGAGACATGGTGCACCTTGCTTCTCCTCATGTTTCAATGGAGCTTACCTTGGACAAATGGTGGAGCATCCTTCTCTCCATGTTTCAATGGACCCTAGCTTAGACAAGGGGTGGACCTTTGCTTCTCTCTATGTTTCAATAGAGTTAGCTTGGACAAGTGGTGGACCTTGGAACCAAACCCCCATGTAAAACCTATCATGGTCACTCCAAGTAGTAAGAAAGAATAACCTTTAAGATGTAGCCTTATAGGTTGGACAAGTGGTGGACCTTAACACCCACATATTCTTAATAAAAGTGGTGAATCTTGAGACCAAACCACTCAGGCTACTAGCAATAATAGCTTGGACAAGTGGTGGACCTTGAATGTAAACCCCTCATCTACGAAATATCGTGGGTTTAATGTATTTCGATGGAGCCTAGCATCTTGGAGACATGGTGCAGCTTGCTTCTCGTCATGTTTCAATGGATCCTATCTTGGACAAATGGTGGAGCATCCTTATCTCCATGTTTCAATGGACCCTAGCTTGGACAAGTGGTGGACCTTTGTTTCTCTCTATGTTTCAATAGAGTTAGTTGGACAAGTGGTGGACCTTGGAACCAAACCCCCATGTAAAACCTATCATGGTCACTCCAAGTGGTAATAAAGAATAACCTTTAAGATGTAGCCTTATAGGTTGGACAAGTGGTGGACCTTAACACGCGCATATTCTTAATATAATGACATAGAGTGGAAAAGTGGTGAATCTTGAGACCAAACCACTCAGGCTACTAGCAATAATAGCTTGGACAAGTGTGGACCTTGAATGTAAACCCCTCATCTACGACATATGGTGGGTTTAATGTTTTTCGATGGAGCCTAGCATCTTGGAGACATGGTGCACCTTGCTTCTCCTCATGTTTCAATGGAGCCTACCTTGGACAAATGGTGGAGCATCCTTCTCTCCATGTTTCAATGGACCCTAGCTTAGACAAGGGGTGGACCTTTGCTTCTCTCTATGTTTCAATAGAGTTAGCTTGGACAAGTGGTGGACCTTGGAACCAAACCCCCATGTAAAACCTATCATGGTCACTCCAAGTAGTAAGAAAGAATAACCTTTAAGATGTAGCCTTATAGGTTGGACAAGTGGTGGACATTAACACCCACATATTCTTAATAAACGTGGTGAATCTTGAGACCAAACCACTCAGGCTACTAGCAGAAATAGCTTGGACAAGTGGTGGACCTTGAATGTAAACCCCTCATCTACGAAATATCGTGAGTTTAATGTATTTCGATGGAGCCTAGCATCTTGGAGACATGGTGCAGCTTGCTTCTCGTCATGTTTCAATGGAGCCTATCTTGGACAAATGGTGGAGCATCCTTCTCTCCATGTTTCAATGGACCCTAGCTTGGACAAGTGGTGGACCTTTGTTTCTCTCTATGTTTCAATAGAGTTAGCTTGGACAAGTGGTGGACCTTGGAACCAAACCCCCATGTAAAACCTATCATGGTCACTCCAAGTGGTAATAAAGAATAACCTTTAAGATGTAGCCTTATAGGTTGGACAAGTGGTGGACCTTAACACGCGCATATTCTTAATATAATGACATAGAGTGGAAAAGTGGTGACTCTTGAGACCAAACCACTCAGGCTACTAGCAATAATAGCTTGGACAAGTGTGGACCTTGAATGTAAACCCCTCATCTACGACATATCGTGGGTTCAATGTTTTTCGATGGAGCCTAGCATCTTGGAGACATGGTGCACCTTGCTTCTCGTCATGTTTCAATGGAGCCTACCTTGGACAAATGGTGGAGCATCCTTCTCTCCATGTTTCAATGGACCCTAGCTTAGACAAGGGGTGGACCTTTGCTTCTCTCTATGTTTCAATAGAGTTAGCTTGGACAAGTGGTGGACCTTGGAACCAAACCCCCATGTAAAACCTATCATGGTCACTCCAAGTAGTAAGAAAGAATAACCTTTAAGATGTAGCCTTATAGGTTGGACAAGTGGTGGACCTTAACACCCACATATTCTTAATAAAAGTGGTGAATCTTGAGACCAAACCACTCAGGCTACTAGCAATAATAGCTTGGACAAGTGGTGGACCTTGAATGTAAACCCCTCATCTACGAAATATCGTGGGTTTAATGTATTTCGATGGAGCCTAGCATCTTGGAGACATGGTGCAGCTTGCTTCTCGTCATGTTTCAATGGAGCCTATCTTGGACAAATGGTGGAGCATCCTTCTCTCCATGTTTCAATGGACCCTAGCTTGGACAAGTGGTGGACCTTTGTTTCTCTCTATGTTTCAATAGAGTTAGCTTGGACAAGTGGTGGACCTTGGAACCAAACCCCCATGTAAAACCTATCATGGTCACTCCAAGTGGTAATAAAGAATAACCTTTAAGATGTAGCCTTATAGGTTGGACAAGTGGTGGACCTTAACACGCGCATATTCTTAATATAATGACATAGAGTGGAAAAGTGGTGAATCTTGAGACCAAACCACTCAGGCTACTAGCAATAATAGCTTGGACAAGTGGTGGACCTTGAATGTACACCCCTCATCTACGACATATCGTGGGTTTAATGTTTTTCAATGGAGCTTAGCATCTTGGAGACATGGTGCACCTTGCTTCTCCTCATGTTTGAATGGAGCCTACCTTGGACAAATGGTGGAGCATCCTTCTCTCCATGTTTCAATGGACCCTAGCTTAGACAAGGGGTGGACCTTTGCTTCTCTCTATGTTTCAATAGAGTTAGCTTGGACAAGTGGTGGACCTTGGAACCAAACCCCCATGTAAAACCTATCATGGTCACTCCAAGTAGTAAGAAAGAATAACCTTTAAGATGTAGCCTTATAGGTTGGACAAGTGGTGGACCTTAACACCCACATATTCTTAATAAAAGTGGTGAATCTTGAGACCAAACCACTCACGCTACTAGCAATAATAGCTAGGGATAACCATTAAGATATAGTCTTTCAAGGGGTGAGAAAGAATAACCATTAAGATATAGTCTTATAGGTTGGACAAGTGGTGGACCTTAACACCCAAATATTCTTAATATAATGATAGAGAGTGGAAAAGTGGTGAATCTTGAGAGCAAACCACTCATGCTACTAGCGATAATAGGTTGGACAAATTGTTGATCTTGAATGTAAACTCCCATGTACAAAATAACGTGGGTTTAAGGTATTTCGATGGAGGCTAGAATCTTGGAGATATGGTGCAGCTTGCTTCTCTTCATGTTTCAATGGAGTCTATCTTGGACAAATGGTGGAGCATCCTTCTCTCCATGTTTCAATAGACCCTAGCTTAGACAAGTGGTGGACCTTTGCTTCTCTCTATGTTTGAATAGAGTTAGCTTGGACAAGTGGTGGACCTTGGAACCAAACCCCCATGTAAAACCTTTCATGGTCACTCCAAGTGGTCAGAAAGAATAACCATTAAGATATAGTCTTATAGGTTGGACAAGTGGTGGACCTTAATACCCAAATATTCTTAATATAATAACAGAGAGTGAAAAAGTGGTGAATCTTGAGACCAAACCCCTCATGCTACTAGCGTTAATAGGTTGGACAACTGGTGGACCTTGAATGTAAACCTTCCATGTTTCAATAGAGTTAGCTTCGACAAATGGTGGAGCATCCTTCTCTCCATGTTTCAATGGAGCCTAGCTTGGACAAGTGGTGGACCTTTTGCTTCTCTCTATGAGAAGAATAAAGTTAGCTTGGATAAGTGGTGGACCTTGGAACCAAACCCCTATGTAAAACATATCATGGACATTTCAAGTGGTGAGAAAGAATACCCTTTAAGATATACGCTTATAGGTTGGACAAGTGGTCGACCTTAACACCTAGATCTTCTTTATATAATGACATAGAGTGGAAAAGTGGTGAATCTTGAGACCAAACCACTCATGCTACTAGGGATAATAGCTTGGAAAAGTGACTGACCTTGACGTTAAACCCACATGTAAACAATATCGTGGGTTTTAGGTATTTCAATGGATCCTAGAATCTTGGAGACATGGTGCAACTTGCTTCTTTTCATGTTTCAATGAAGCCTATCTTCCACCAATGGGGGATCATCCTTCTCTAAATGTCTCAGTGGAGCCTAGCTTGGACAAGTGGTGGACCTTTGCTTCTCTCTATGTTTCCATAGAGTTAGCTTGGACAAGTGGTGGACCTTGAAACCAAACCCCCATGTAAAACATATCATGGTCATTCCAAGTGGTGAGAAATAATACCCTTTAAGATCTAGCCTTATAGGTTGGACAAGTGGTCGACCTTAGAACCTAGATCTTCATAATATAACGACATAGAGTGGAAAAGTGGTAAATCTTGAGACCAACACACTCATGCTACTAGGGAAATAGCTTGGAAAAGTGACTGACCTTGACGTTAAACCCCACATGTAAACAATATCGTGGGTTTAAGGTATTTCAATGGATCCTAGAATCTTGGAGACATGGTGCAGATTGCTTCCCTTCATGTTTCAATGGAGCCTATCTTGGACAAATGGTGGAGCATCCTTCTCTCCATGTTTCAATGGAGCCTAGCTTGGACAAGTGGTGGACCTTTGCTTCTCTCTATGTTTCAATAGAGTTAGCTTGGACAAGTGGTGGGCCTTGGAACCAAACTCCCATGTAAAACCTATCTTGGTAACTCCAAGTGGTGAGAAAGAATAAAGTTTAAGATATGGCCTTATAGGTTGGACAAGTGGTGGACCTTAGCACCCATATATTCTTAATAGAATGACATAGAGTGGAAAAATGGTGAATCTTGAGACCAAACCACTCATGCTACTAGAGATAATAGGTTGGACAAGTGGTGGACCTTGAATGTAAACCCCCCATGTACAAAATATCATGGGTTTGAGGTATTTCAATGGAGCCTAGCATCTTGGAGACATGGTGTAGCTTGCTTCTCTTCATGTTTCAATGGAGCGTATCTTGGACAAATGGTGGAGCATCCTTCTCTCCATGTTTCAATGGACCCTAGCTTGGACAAGTGGTGGACCTTTGATTCTCTCTATGTTTCAATAGAGTTAGCTTGGACAAGTGGTGGACCTTGAAACAAAACCCCCATGTAAAACCTATGCTGGTCACTCCAAGTGGTGAGAAAGAATAACCCTTAAGATATAGCCTTATAGGTTGGACAAGTGGTGGACCTTAACACCCAAATATTCTTAATATAATGACATAGAGTGAAAAAGTGGTGAATCTTGAGACCAAACACTCATGCTACTAGCGTTAATAGGTTGGACAAGTGGTGGACCTTGAATGTAAACCCCCATGTTTCAATAGAGTTAGCTTCGACAAAGGGTAGAGGATCCTTCTCTCCATGTTTCAATGGAGCCTAGCTTGGACAAGTGGTGGACCTTTGTTTCTCTCTATGTTTCAATAGAGTTAGCTTGGACAAGTGGTGGACCTTGGAGCCAAACCCCCATGTAAAACATATCATGGACATTTCAAGTGGTGAGAAAGAATACCCTTTAAGATATACCCTTATAGGTTGGACAAGTGGTCGACCTTAACACCCAGATCTTCTTAACGTAATGACATAGAGTGGAAAAGTGGTGAATCTTCAGACCAAACCACTCATGCTACTAGAGATAATAGGTTGGACAAGTGGTGGACCTTGAATGTAAACTCCCCATGTACAAAAATCATGGGTTTAAGGTATTTCAATGGATCTTAGCATCTTGGAGACATGGTGCAGCTTGCTTCTCTTCATGTTTCAATGGAGCCTATCTTGGACAAATGGTGGAGCATCCTTCTCTCCATGTTTCAATGGACCCTAGCTTAGACAAGTGGTGGACCTTTGCTTCTCTCTATGTTTCAATAGAGTTAGCTTGGACAAGTGGTGGAACTTGGAACCAAACCCCCATGTAAAACCTATCATGGTCATTCCAAGTGGTGAGAAAGAATACCCTTTAAGATATAGCCTTATAGGTTGGACAAGTGTGGACCTTAACACCCAGATCTTCTTAATATAATGACATAGAGTAGAAAAGTGGTGAATCTTGACATCAAACCACTCATGCTACTAGTGATAATAGGTTGGACAAGTGGTGGACCTTGAATGTAAACCCCCCATGTACGAAATATCATGGGTTTAAGATATTTCAATGGAGCCTAGCATTTTAGAGACATGGTGCAGCTTGCTTCTCTTCATGTTTCAATCAAACCTGGCTTGGACAAATGGTGGAGCATCCTTCTCTCCATGTTTCAATGGAGCCTAGCTTGGACAAGTGGTGGACCTTTGATTCTCTCTATGTTTCAATAGAGTTAGCTTGGACAAGTGGTGGACCTTGGAACCGTACCCCTATGTAAAACCCATCATGTGCATTCCAAGTGGTGGTAAATAATACCATTTAAGATATAGCCTTATAGGTTGGACAAGTGGTGGACCTTAACACCCAGATCTTCTTAATATAATGACATAGAGTGGAAAAGTGGTGAATCTTGAGACCAAACCACTCATGCTACTAGGGATAATAGGTTGGACAAGTGGTGGACCTTGAATTTAAACCCCACATATACAAAATATCATGGGTTTAAGGTATTTCAATGGAGCCTAGCATCTCAAAGACATGGTGCATCTTGCTTCTCTTCATGTTTCAATGGAGCCTATTTTGGACAAATGGTGGAGCATCCTTCTCTCCATGTTTCAATGGACCCTAGATTGGACAAGTGGTGGACCTTTGCTTCTCTCTATGTTTCAATATAGTTAGCCTATATTAGACAATTAGTAGACCTCCAATCTCTCCATGTTGTCTATAGCTAAGCTTGGACAAGTGGTGGACCTTACTTCTCCCTTCCCTTAGTTTACTAGCTTAAATGATCACTATGTATACTTGCTTAGATCTAGCTTGAACAAGTGGTGGAACTTGTATTCACACAAACTTAATCCATTACAAAAAAGTATATGTTAAAATAACATTTGGTTTTTTTTGTTTTCAGGAAAGATGGCTCCAAAAAAAAGGTTGCAAGGGTTGCTGTCTCAGTTGACTATACTTGCAATGATCTTAGGAAATGGTATTTGGACATACATGGTATAGAGGGTGCACAATTTCATAAGGTGCATCTATTTATTGCCAAAAAGGATAATGACAGCTTGTTTGAAGATGTTGGACAAGTTGTGGAAGCATCTGTCTCTGTAGTTGATAGTCATCCAGAGGTGGAATGCATTGACATTCTAGTTCCAATGAATCTAGAATTTCAACTATCTCCAGGAGCATATGCATTGGAGCGCATGTCTAGAAACAAAGAAGAGACAATGTTTTCTCGAGGATGGAAGTTTGCAGAATCAAATCCAAATATCACAGCAGATCAACTTCAAAGCTCCATCATTGCCACACTACAACGAAAAAAGGTGAAAGCTTCACGACCACCATCCACAAAGAAGCAAGCAAAAGTGCAGAAAGTAGAAGCTAAGCGAACTAGCTCCATTTTGGATGTAGACAAGGCATCTTTGGCATCCTCATCAACAGAGGGTTCAATGTCAAAGATGAGAATTGTGGATCCAGATGTTTTAGAAGCTGAGGCCATGAAAGGACAAGAAAAAGATACAGGTGGAATGAATAAGTACATAAATTATTTTCCTTTCCAATATAGGGAATTTGATATCCCTATTTCAAAATTGTTGGCTTGCTCTGATCACTATAATGCACGTATTATGGATAAAAAACACGCTGAAAGTGTGTTATTTGGATTTTCACGGAGTACGACCAAGCCTGCAGCATGTGCATATTTGATGCCTGTTCGAAATGCAAAATCAAAGAAGGGGACTCCTTTGGCAGTAGAAGAGGTAGAGGAGCAAAAAATTAAAGATTATCATTATTGGATTCTTGATGGGCAGCATTCAATCTATGCTGCAAAAGTTTTGCTTCACAATGAACAAAACAAAAAGAGATCTTTGAAAGACTGATTAGCGTGTATAAATTTAGAAAGGCTCGCATTGTTGTGAATGCTCCTCCATTTGTTGCAACTGCTATATCTGCCATTGCAAATGAGGAGGCTCAGGCATTGTATGTCAAGCAACCTTACAGCCAAATATTGAGACATTTACGGAGTCAATGGATCTTCTCAGGACGACCACCAAAGGCAGCAAGTGGAATTGCAGAGGGACATGCATCTCGTGCCGGATGGGATGTAAGTTATTTTCTCTTGTCTTTTTGATAGTGTTTAATTAACAAATCTTGCTCAATAGTTTAATTATTTCTCTATTTCTTTTCAGGCTTTTCTTCGATTGGCAAGAATGAGTGCAGCAGCAAGTTGGATTGCTAAACAGGCACACATGGTCACCTACTCTGATTTAGTTTATGATTGCTGGATAGAAATCATTGAAAATCTAGAAGAGGAGAATAAGAAACCCCCAACAACTGTATTTAGATATCTTTGTGGCCTTGAGGAATCAGAGGTAAAGACTATTCAAGAAGAGATTAGAGATGAGAAGATTTTACTGTCAAAGAGTGCAAAGGATGGTGATGCAACTGACATGTATGATCGAATCAAGCAGTTGAAGCAAGACAAATTGATTCAAGATGCACTTCTTGAAGGCTTCAACAATTTGAATGAGTCTTCACCATGTAAAGACTGGGAGGAGGTGGTCAAAATGTATAACATCAATGATGTTGTTTATAAAACAATTTTAATGCTATGCGAGGAATGGATCAGATCTAGTTTGACGCGTGGAACAAAGAAAATGGCTTTTCCAGATGGAGCAAAAAATACATGCAATGGGCAATTCACCTTCAAAAGGAGAAAACTGAGCCTAGAGATTTGCCATGGTCAATCTATGTGGTGAGCCTACAAATGGAAGGCAATCTCTACTTGATGCGCCACTTCAATAATAAAGTGCCTATTGGCTTATGTGTTTTAGATATGACAAAAAACGTTGGAGGCAATTTGAAGTGGAGTGAGGAGACATTTAACAATGCTTTGGATGGGATCTTGGCTATTGCTGGAGGGTCAACAGATCCTGGATTTGTCTTTCTTGCATTTGTGGATTTCACTAACTTCACAAAATTGCAATGTGCCTTTCACGCCATGGGAGATAATCTGAGCTACCATTGTTGTGGTGCATTGCATCACTTTCCATCAGCTCCTTGCAAAGGAGCAATTCAATTCCTAACAGTTATTGCCTTCTTGGGACAAGGCAATGCATTTGAAGACCTGAGAAGAAGATCAGAGGAACATCCCATGCCAATTGATTGTTCTCTTCTTCAAGTAGCAGATAACGATATGTCAGATTTGCAATATTTGGAGGCCAAAAAAAAGAGCTTTGGTCAAGCACTACATTCGTACATATTGTTTTGAAGACCGCAAGCTTGTTGATGTTTTTGGTGATGGCTCCTTGGTTGCACAAGAAGGAATACAACAGAAAAAAGAAGTCATCTGCTTAATTGATAGTGTGGAGGAGGCAAAAAGCATGGAGACCATGCTGCTAGACTTTGTTAAGTCTCATGAAGATATAGAAAAATGGGCTGGACTTCAACAATCCACTTCGCAATCAGGCGACATTGTGCCTGTTACAGAGGAGTGCTCTCCACAAAGAGAAGAAGAACAACAACAACACCATCCTCTGTCAATGGAGGACTTTTTGGAAATGGAGACACGTATGTTTTGAGTTTCTTGTGCATGTTAGTGTTTCTTGTTACTGATTTGATACTCTTAATGTTAGATTTTGCTTTATATAGTATTGATTGAGCTTGTATTTTTATCTCAAGCATTCAAGGTTTGAATGTAAATAGTAAATTACTTGAGTTTTTGAATGGTGGATCTGTAGACTAAAACTAAAACATTTAATACTCACAAAGACTTAATTACTTAAGAGCTTGAACTCAATAAGTTTTGACCTTTTATCAATACCCCCTTGAAATGATACATTAGATCGTAGCATGGTTAAATGGTGATGCTTCATAAATTGAACCTAGCTTAGACAGGTGCTGGAGCCTAAATTTAAACTAACCTTGCTAGAAGGGAGCTTATGTTTGGACTTTGAGAGAAATAGCATAAGTAATCAATTAGAGCATAGATTAGACATGTGGTGGTGGCCGGCCTTAGAGACCAAAATCTTAATGAGCTTGGAAAGGTATTTAAGTACTGCAATTTACTTAGTTATAGTTACTCATTAAATGCATAGCTTGACAAAAGGTGGACCTTACATGGATCCTAATTTCAAGAGGTGTGGAG
This sequence comes from Adiantum capillus-veneris, assembly GCF_014529385.1. Taxonomy (NCBI): domain Eukaryota; kingdom Viridiplantae; phylum Streptophyta; class Polypodiopsida; order Polypodiales; family Pteridaceae; genus Adiantum; species Adiantum capillus-veneris. The sequence continues at coordinate 64,182 of NW_028221790.1, forward strand.
ACCTTCAAAACAAGCTCATATAGCTTGGACATGTGGTAGACCTTGCATGAAGACTAGTTTAGACAAGTGTGGTACACCTTGTAACCAACACCCATTGTTATATTAGCTTGGACAAGTGGTGGACCTTGCTTTTATGTTTCAATGGAGCATATTTTGGACAGGTGGTAGACCTTGTTTCTCTCCATGCTTCAATGGAGAGAAACTTTATCTTGGACAAGTGGTGGACCTTGTTTTTATGTTTTTTAAAGGAGCATATTTCGGACAAGTGGTAGACATAGTTTTCTCTCCATGGTTCAATGGAACCCACCTCAGACAAGTGAAAGTACCTTGAAACCAAACCCCCATAATACAACCTACTAAATAGGTTGGAAAATTGGTGGGATATGAAACCATCCATGATAGAGCATAGTATAGGTGAAAACGTAGTGGTCCTATATACAATTACCCATGCATAGCTTGGACAAGTGGTGGACCTTGATTCTCTCTATGTTTCAATGGATCCTATCTTGGACTAGAGATATATCTTACTTAGTTCCATGCTTCAATGGATTGTAGCTTGGATAAGGAGTGGAACTTCAAACAAAACTCCACAGCATAGCATATATTAACAATTCATGGGTTTTATAGAGATTGTCCCAGCCCTATTTTGGAGAGTGTTACACCTTTATTCTCCATACATCAATGGATCTGAGGTAGGAGCAAGCGAGCAGGAGAAGAGGACACTCCTTAAAATGAAACCTCCCATGCTACAACCCATCATAGATCGTATATGTAGTGGACCTTGAAACTCTTTTATGTCCCTAGCTTAGAGAAGCATTGCACTCTTGATTATCTCCATACATGAAGGCAAGGTTGGACAAGTGGTGGACCTTCAAACCAGAATCTCTATGCAATAATAGGCAAGTGGTGGAGCTTGTTTTCTCCATGTTCCAATGGAGCCTAGCTTAGACAAACAATGGAGCTTGCTTCTCTCCATGTTTCAATGGATCCTAGCTTAGAAAAGTGGTGGAGCTTTGCTTCTCTCCATGTTCCAATGGACCATAGCTTAGACAAGTGGTAGACCTTGAAAAACACCCCCCGTATACAACATATTATGGGGTTTTCATGTTTCAATGGCTCCTAGCTTGGACAAATGGTAGAGCTTGCTTCTCTTTATGTTTCAATGGATCCAATCTTAGCCAAGGGGTGGACCTTGAAACAAGAATCCCCCCCCCCCCCCATGTACAACGTATTATGGGTTTTGAAAGCACTGGGAGAAAATAATAGCTTTGATAAGTGGTGGACCTTGCTTCTCTCCATGCTTCAATGGAGCCGAGGTTGGACACATGTTGGAGAGAAGATGGTTGCCCATGAAATAAGACCATGCATGCTATAATCAATCATATGTTGTACACATGGTGGACCTTGCAATTGTTTTATATGCCTAACTTGGACAAGTGGAGGACCCTTGATTACCTCCAGATATCAACAACAAGCCAAGTTTGGACAAGTGTAGTACCACCAAACCAGAATCTATATGCTACAATAGAGTATAGGTAGGACACGCGATGAACCTTGATATCAAACCATCCATGCTACTAGAGATGATAGGTTTCACATGTGGTGGAACCTTGTATCAATGTTCTATGTGTAGTTTTTGACTAGTGATAGACCTTGAAACTAATCCCTCTAGGCTACAAGAAAAAAGAGATGGATGAGGAGGCTAGACTACTTTTGTTGCATCAATGCATCCCATGTTACCACATATACTATAGGGTTCTTGGATAAGTGTTGGATCTTGTGTCAATGCTCCATGTCTAGCTTGGACAAGTGGTGGACCTTGGTTCTCTCTATGCTTCAAATGGGCAATAGATTGGAGACACAGTGGCCTTTTTTTTCCAATGATTTTATTTTTTGGAAACCTTGGAGGCACCATGTAAGAGGCACTCTAAGTCTTCCATACAATGGACCTATTGGACTATAAAATAATGATATCTTTCTTTGATATTGTCATTATTTTATGCATAATATTTTCTTCTTTTTGCAGACACAAAGGAGTTAAGTGATATAAAAACTAGATGTATTTCACACTATGATTGGCATGAAGATCCTTTTGGGACACCAACTTTTCCTATTCCCAAAGATGTAATTTTCCATATTAACGGTGTGGATTTTGAAGTGCGACTTTCATGTATTGAAGGAGCTGGTTATGGGCTATTTGTGCATACTACCCTGGAAAGTGGTTTGACTATTCTAAACTATGGAGGGCATAAGTATAGATTTCAAGACTGGAAAAAGATATGCAAAATATTTCCAAGAGCTTATAAATATTCTCTTCTAGAGGATCCAAACATAGAAGAAGAGGAAGATCAATCATACATTATTGGTTGTGTAGAAGAAGGAAACGTGTCGGGCTATATAAATAGTTCTCACAGTACAAATGTCTGTCCCAACGTACGCTATACATTTGATCCAAATTTGCCACCTTGGCATAAATGCACCTCTTCACACATCAAGTCAGAAGAATATGGCCATGTATGCATTGAGACTATTTGTCAAGTTGAAGCAGGAGAAGAGTTGTTTGCTGACTATAACTTTACTTGACATTGTAAAGTATTGTACATGGATGGAAATCTCAAGTACATGCATCATTTTCATTTTTCATGGATGAAATCTCAAGTGAATATAACATTTGATTATTGTTTAGTTTATGCTCAACGAGAATCTAGAGTGCTCTTATGCTTTGTGTGTTGTCTAACATATTTGACTACCTTGGCCATAGAATCTTGATTCTACTCTAGATTTGTGATAAATCTTACCAAAATTTAATCAATGTCTAGGTTGGACAAGTGGTGGGGCTTCAAACATTACTGTCTTAAACAAGTGGAGTTATCTTACTTGAATAAGTGGTGGCCTTTGAATCCAAATCTAAGCCAAATCTCTAATTATTTTCTTGTAGTCTAGGTTGGACATTTGGTGGACCTTGTATCCATGTTTCCTCAACAAGGGTGGCTTTTAGTTTTCACTTTAAGTACTCATCTTTAATAAAGTGTAGGATGGAAAATGTTGAGTTAGTAGATTGTATTTTAGACAAGTGGTGTTTGGTGTACGAATGCTGAAAATGGTTGCAAGGATTCTAACAACGACTTTACCTTAAATAAATTTCTTACTAGGAGTTCTACATATAAATATGGTGAATAAAATTCTAGTGGTTTTGAGATACCATTTGTGTGTGTGTTTTCTTAGATTCACAAACTGGGATGGATAATGCTCCTATGGTTCAGTCAACAACTATAGAATCCATAGATTCTATGGTTTCTAAAGTGCCCAAGATGGATGATATTTCTATACTAGAGTCTAGTGTTGTGCAACTTGAGCAAGCTTCCAATAATGAGAACCAAGAAATCGATGCTTCAAAAATGCAACATACATCAAAAGAGACTGAAAAGTCCACTCACGAGCTATTGCCAATTGGTACTACGTCATGTAGCGTAGATGTTGAGAAATCCATGCTTACAATTATATTGGATTTAAATGGTCTATTGTTGAAACGTTCCCCTCAACCATCCTCACACCACAACTCAGTGCAAATGGATTCAAAAAGATATATTATACTCAGGCCAGGTTGCATCCAATTCTTGAAGACTATTTTACAAAGGTTTAATGTTGCAATTTGGTCGACAGCTACTAGGAATAATGTGTATCAAATCCTTGCAGCACTAAACAACTTAGCTGAGGATACATTGCCTTTCTTTGCAATTTGGTCGCAAGATGTTTGCTACACCGCTCAAACTCAAAAATTGTTTAGACCCGACAATCCAAACGTTGAGGCAATGTTCAAGCCTCTAGCCAAAATTGCCATGGGGTTTGAATGTGATCCACAAAGAACAGTGCTTATTGATGACTCTCCTTACAAGGGATGTATTTCACCAGCAAACAATTGCATTTTTCCACCACAATTTGATGCTGAGAAGATGGTTGACAATATGCTCTTGGAGGAGCTACTGCCATACTTGATTCAGCTTGATGAGAGAAGGGATGTGCGTGATTTAATTGCTTCTAATCGTTATGGACAACCTATAGTGACAAATGATAGTGAATACAAACAAATCATGGAGTATTGGAAGCAGAAAAATGATGTTTGGTCAGCTAAGGTGTTCTTTACAAGAAGAATACCACCTGCAAAAGGTGACAGAGATGAAACTATCATTGAAGATGCAAGTGACACAAGCCACCGCAATGAAATGAGAAGAGCCCAAATACAAGAGATCTTGGCAAAGGAGCGTACACCCATTGAAAGCATGAAGGCGTCACAATTGACCACTTTAGCTAGGCAATTGGGTTGTAACACAAAAGGAGTTTTGAAGGCAACCACAGCAAAGGCTTATATAAATAAGGTGAAAGCTGAGAACAATCTTCTAAGGCTGGATAGAAAGCAACCCTAAGGTACTAGTGACATGTCATATATTCTTGATACACATGCTTGAACACTCATGTGCATGGTATCTAACAAATCTTTCTTTTTATTCCTTCTTGCAGGATCTTACAAAGGATACTACTAGATGGAGCTCAATCAATAGAGATTTTGATATTTTTGCTCAAAATAATGAAGCAGTCACCTACATTTTTTGTTTATCAATTTCTTGAGAGACTTTATTTTAGTTTGTAATCATCAAATGAAATGAAAAGTATCCTTCTTATTAAGATTGTTGATCTTTTTCTTGTTCAAACCTTTCAATTGTGATTTATAGTTTTGTTAGCATGAGATTGTGCTTTTTTAGTTTGAAAAAAACTGTCAAAGATCCAAGTCTTTTTGGCTTTACTTAAGTTATTAATTGTGAAAGATCCAAGTCTTTTTGCTTTACTTAAGTTATTGATTGCCTATGTAATAGTCCTTAAAACAATATCGGATGGCTTTCTTGCTCCCATGTCTCACATTGGTCTTTAGGTAAGACAAGTGGTGACCTTGAAAGTATGGTCTCATATCTCGATCAAGTGAAGAGACATGAAGCTTAAATATCACTACTATGTATCTAGTGTTAAACTCCATCGAGACAAAGACTAGATAGCCAAATTGCAGTCGAGTTTAAGTGAAAAATCCATTTGAGCTAAGGTAAAACTTATAGTGCCTCATTTTTCTAGGATTCTACCCCATCAAGGAAGTTAGAATCTAGCACAAACCAATTAAGACTCTTTTGGAGCCTAGATAGGACAATTCGTGGAACTTATGAAACTTATTATTGAGTTAGAGTCTAGTTTAGATAAGCAAAAGATCTTCAAACCAGCACTTGACTTTCTTACTATTCAATATTCAAAGTCCCTTGAGGCTAACAAATTACATACCCACTTGTAACCTAACTAATGAGTAATTATATAGATCTAAGCAAGTATATATAATGAGTCTTCAAACTAATAATCCAAGGGAAGAGAGTAGCAAGGTCCACTACTTGTCCAAGCTCAGCTCTAGACAACATAGAAAGATGCTAGTTCTACTAATTGTCTAATTATAGGCATGGAGAAATGATAGAAGGTTGACCACTTGTCCAACCTATCATCTCTAGTAAGATGGGAGGTTTGGCCTTAAGATTCACCATGTAACCAACCTATACATCATTGTATTATGAAGAGTAAAAAAGCAAAGCTCCACCACTTGTCCAAGCTAGTTCTAAAATCCACATGGAGATAAGCAAGCTCCACCATTTGTCGAATCTCTCTTCCATTAAAACATGAAAAAACTCATCTATGTTGTACAGGGGGACTTTTTTCCAAGGTCCACCACTTGTCCAAGCTAGGATCCCTAGTAGCACGAGTGGTTTGGTCTCAAGATACACCACTTGTACACTCTATGTCATTATATTAAGAAGAACTATGTATTAAGGTCCACCACTTGTCCAACCTATAAGGTTATATCTTAAATGGTATCCTTTCTCACCACTTGAAATGCCCATGATATGTTTTACACGGGGGTTTCATTCCAAGGTCCACCACTTGTCCAAGCTAACTCTATTCAAACATAGAGAGAAGCAAAGGTCCACCACTTGTCCAAGCTAACTCTATTCAAACATAGAGAGAAGCAAAGGTTCACCACTTGTCAAAGCTAGGCTCCGTTGAAGTATGGAGAGAAGTAACCTCCATCATTTTTCCAAGATAGGTGCCATTCAAACATGGAAAGAATCAAGATCTACCATGTCTCCGAGATTCTAGGCTCCATTGAAACACCCTAAAACCATGATATTTTGTACATGGGGTGTTTACATTCAAGGTCTACCACTTCTCTAACGTATTATACCTAGTAGCATGAGTGATTTGGTCTTAAGATTCACCACTTATCCACTCTATGTCATTATATTAAGAATAACTGGGTGTTAAGGTCCACCACTTGTCCAACCTATAAGGGTATATCTTAAATGGTATCCTTCACCACTTGTCAAGGTCCATCACCACTTTTCCAACCTATAAGGTTATATCTTGAATGATATTTTTCCTCATCACTTGTAATGTCCATGCTATGTTTTACAAAGGGGTTTTGTTCCAAGACCCACCACTTGTCCAAGCTAACTCCATTAAAACATAGAGAGAAGCAAATGTCCATCACTTGTCCAAGATAGGCTCCATTGAAACATGGAGAGAAGGATCATCCACCATTTCTCCAAGATAGGTTCCATTGAAACATGGAGAGAAATAAGCTCCACCATGTCTCCAAGTTGCTAGGCTCCATTGAAATACCCAATACCCATAATTTTTTGTACATTCAAGGTTCACCACTTGTCCAACCTATTATCCCTAGTAGGTTTGGTCTCATGATTCACCACTTGTCCAACCTATTATCCCTAGTAGGTTTGGTCTCATGATTCACCACTTGTCCACTCTATGTCATTATATTAAGAGGAATTAGGTGTTAAGGTCCACCACTTGTCCAACCTATAATGTTATAGCTTGAATGGTATTTTTTCTCACCACTTGTAATGCCCATGACATGATTTACATGGGGGTTTTGTTCCAAGGTACACCACTTGTCCAAGATAAATCTATTGAAACATAGAGAGAAACAAAGGTCCACCACTTTTCCAAGCTAGGCTGCATTGAAACATGGACCTTAATACCAAATTATTTCTAGTAGCATGAGTGATATTTTGTACATGGGGCGTTTACATTCAAGGTCCACCACTTGTCCAACCTATTTCCCTAGTAGGTTTGGTCCCAATTTCACCACTTATCCACTCTATGTCATTATATTAAGAATAATTGGGTGTTAAGGTCCACCACTTGTCCAACCTATAAGGTTATATATTGAATGGTATTTTTTCTCACCACTTGTAATGCCCATGATATGTTTTACATGGGGTTTTTGTTCCAAGGTCCACCACTTTTCCAAGATAACTCTATTCAAACATAGAGAGAAACAAAGGTCCACCACTTGTCCAAGCTAGGCTCCATTGAAACATGGAGAGAATGATGCTGCACCATTTATCCAAGATAGGCTGCATTGAAACATGGAGAGAAGCAAGCTTTACCATGTTTCCAAGCTAGGCTCCATTGAAACACTCTAGGGGGTTTTATTTCAAGGCCCACCACTTGTTTAACCTATTATCCCTAGTAGCATGAGTGGTTTGGTTTCAAGATTCACCACTTGTACACTCTATGTCATTATATTGTGTTAAGGTCCACCACTTGTCCAACCTATAAGGTTATATCTTAAATGGTATCCTTTCTCGCCACTTGAAATGCCCATGATATGTTTTACATGGGAGTTTCATTCCAAGATCCACCACTTGTCCAAGCTAACCATATTCAAACATAGAGAGAAACAAAGGTCCACGACTTGTCCAAGCTAGGCTCCATTGAAACATGGAGAGAAGGAACCTCCACCATTTCTCCTAGATAGGCTCCATTAAAACATGGAGAGAAGTAAGTTCCACCATGTCTCCAAGATGCTAGGCTCCATTGAAATACGCAAAACCCATGATATTTTGTACATGGGTGATTTACATTCAAGGTCAACCATTTCTCCAACCTATTATCCCTAGTAGGTTTGGTCTCACAATTCACCACTTTTCCACTATATGTCATTATAATAAGAGGAATTGGGTGCTAAGGTCCACCACTTGTCCAGCCTATAAGGTTATACCTTGAATGGTATTTTTTCTCACCACTTGTAATGCCCATGACATGCTTTACATGGGGGTTTTGTTCCAAGGTTCACCACTTGTCCAAGAAAATTCTATTGAAACATAGAGAGAAACAAAGGTCCACCACTTTTCCAAGCTAGGCTCCATTGAAACATGGACCTTAATACCAAATTATTCCTAGTAGCATGAGTAATATTTTGTACATGGGGGGTTTGCATTCAAGGTCCACCACTTGTCCAACGTACTTTTCCTAGTAGGTTTGGTCGCAAGATTCACCACTTGTCCACTCTATGTCATTATATTAATAATAATTGGGTGTTAAGGTCCACCACTTTTCCAACCTATAAGGTTATATATTGAATGGTATTTTTTCTCACCACTTGTAATGTCCATGATATGTTTTACATGGGGATTTTGTTCCAAGGTCCACCACTTGTCCAAGCTAAATCTGTTCAAACATAGAGAGAAACAAACGTGCACCACTTGTCCAAGGTAGGCTCCATTGAAACATGGAGAGAATGATGCTCCACCATTTATCCAAGATAGACTCCATTGAAACATGGAGAGAAGTAAGCTCCACCATGTTTCCAAGATGCTAGAGTCCATTGAAATACCCAAAACCCCTGATACTTTGTACATGGGGGGTTTACATTCAAGGTCCACCACTTGTCCAACCTATTATCCCTAGTAGCATGAGTGGCTTGGTCTCAGGATTCACCACTTGTCCACTCTATATCATTATATTAAGAAAAATTGGGTTTCCATATCTAAATGGATCTTTGCTTGGATAAGTGGTAGACCTTGAGACCTAAATACCCATTCTACACTAGAGCATTGGTTAAGCCTTATACACTTCAAGCATACCTTTAACAACAAGTAGTAGTTATTAGTTGACTTAAGTCTAGTTGAACTCCATGGTATTGAGACTAAGAGAGAGTGTAGCATAAAAAAGAGTCAGGATTTTAATTTGACTTTCTTTCTATTAATGAGTAGATCATAGATGGATTTTGGTATCTAATAAAACCTTAGGGTAGACAATGTAAAACTCATGTCTATTGTTGTGTTTGCATTAAGTGTTCTTGTTCTTTAATTTCAGAACCATTACAGAAAAATGGATTGGCTATATGCTGGCATAAATTGAAGAAAACTATTGAATTACCCATCCAACCTCCTCCAAGACCTTGTCCAAGGAATGAATCACCTCCTTATCACCTACCACTTGCTTTCAAGGACATCAAAAGAGTACTTATCTTGGATCTAGAGGGGTTACTTCTCAAGACAGTTGAAATGAAACATGGAGATTCTATGCCATCTTGGGCTCAACACATGCGACTTGTGGAGGACAAAGATGAAGTTTATCATGTGGTGCGACCAGACGCACAAAGTTTTTTGGATTTTTGTGCTGAATACTTTGAGCTATGGATATGGAGTTGCTATAACTTAACAAGGGTGCAACGCATCACACAAAAGTGTTTTCCTGAGCAGTATACCAAGTTCAAGGTGTTTATGAGTAACAAAAATTGCCAAAATCCAAATATCATGTTAGGATTTACAAGGGTTTATCACAAAAATCTGAGTGATATTTGGAAGATATTTGAGGATTTGGATGCAAACAATACCTTAATTTTTGATGACACTCCATATAGGGTGATGTGGAACATGCCAGGGACATATCTTATATTTCCAAAGATGTGGAGGCAAACTTCCGAGCAACTTCAAAACTTCTTGCAGAGAACCATAATTCCATGGTTGGTAGGATGGTTGTATGCAAGAGATAAGAGAGTCTATACATACAACACAATTGTAAATCAGTATAGTGATTCTGAGACAAATTATGTCCTTGGTGTGTACTTGTCAACACGAAAGCATTGAATAAATATGGCTATAAGATGCTTTTTTTATTCTAGTGTGTATCTTTCAACATTTGTATAATTTGATATAGTCTTTTTTTTAAAATTAAAGGTGTGTCAATTTTATGAACACTTGAATGGAGTGCACCCTACTCTAAGGGGACTTCAATGTACTATTGGAGTGCATCCTATTGTAAGGGGACTCTGATGTATTGCTAGAGTGCACCCAAATTTTTGGGGACTCATTTTTTATTTGATTGGGGCCTATGTTGGGTCATATAGTAAAAGAAATTCATTTTTTGTCAATTCATATCGAGGTTGCATTTATTTGGAACTATGAAAGAATTGATGTTTGATGTCAAAATAAAACTTGTAAGTGTGGATCAGAGAATTCATGGACTTTAAATATGTGAGAGGGATCTTTTTCTTGGGCACAAATGTTTGCTTCAAGAATTTTGTCATTACATACTTTATGTGAAAGAGTTTTAGAACCTAAAAGACTTTGAAAACAAAACTATGGAATCTAAGTGCATGTATTCTTGAATGGCTTGAAAGTTGATGTATACATGCATGTCGCCTTGATGAAGATTTAGATCTGACAAGATGGAAAGATATAATTCTTGGACGTTACCTTTGTCAATTTGGTAATAACATATTTAACTTTCTTTTAATATGGGTGGAAAATATATTATTATGTGCATTTGGAACCTAATTGCTTGACCTTCAAACCAAGATTCCTATGTTATTTTTTCATATACTTTTTTGTACTGAATTAAGATTGTGGATGCAAGGTCCACCACTTGTTCAAGCTAGATCTAAGAAAGTATATATACTGAGTCTTCAAACTAGTAAACCAAGGGAAGAGAGAAGCAGGGTCCATCACTTGTCCAAGCTCATCTCTAGACAACATAGAGAGATGTTATGTCTACTAATTGTCCAATATAGTCATGGAGAAATGATAGAAGGTTGATCCACTTGTCCAACCTATCATCTCTAGTAAAATGGGAGGTTTGGCCTTAAGATTCACCATGTAACCAATATATACTTCATTGTATTATGAAGAGTAGAAAAGAAAAGCTCCACCACTTGTCTAAGGTAGTTCCAAAATCAACATGGAGAGAAGAAAGCTTCACCATTTGTCCAAGATAGGTTCCATTAAAACATGGAAAACCTCATATATGTTGTACATGGAAGCTTTTTTCCAAGGTCCACCACTTGTCCAAGCTAGGATCCATTAAAACATGGATAGAAACAAGGCTCCACAACTCGTCCAACCTTTATAGCTGCGAAGTGTACCGGTTGTCTAAACTAGGCATGGGAAAATAATAGAAGGTCCACCACTTATCCAATATATTATCTCTAATAGCATGGGAGGTTTGGTCTCAAGATTTAGGAATTGGCTGACCTGTATTTCATTGTATTATGATGAATTTGGTTTTAAAGTCAACTACTTATCCAAGCTATAAGTTTATATCTTGAATGGTATTCCTTCCCATCACTTAGAAAACCAATGATATGTTGTACATGGGAGGGTTTGTTACAAGGTCCACCACTTGTCCAAGCTAGTTTCATTGAAACATGGATGAAGACAAGCTCCACCATTTGTTAAAGCTAGACTCCATTGAAATCTAGAAAATCCATTCTATGTTGTACATGGGGTTTTTGTTTTAAGGTCCAACACTTGTCCAAGCTAAGATCCATTGAAACATGGAGTAGAGAAACACTCCACCACTTGTCCAAGCTAGGCAAAATTGATAGTAGTTGGTTTATTTTGAAGATCCACCACGTGTCTAAGCTAACTCTATTGAAACATAGAGAGAAGCAAAGGTCCACCAACTGTTCAAGCTAGGCTCCATTGAAACATGGACAGAAGCAAGCTCCACCATTTCTCCAAGATAGACTCCATTGAAACATGGAGAGAATCAAAGGTCCACCATTTCTCCAAGCCAAGATCTAGTTGTCCAACCTATAAGGTTATATCTTAAATGGTAATCTTTCTAATCACTTGGAATACCCATGATATGTTTTACATGGGGGTTTTGTTCCAAGATCACCACTTGTCCAAGCTAACTCTATTGAAACATAGAGAGAAGCAAAGGTCCACCACTTGTCCAAGCTAGTCTCCATTGAAACAAGGAGAGAAGCAAGCTCCATCATTTCTCCAAGATAGGCTAGCATGGATAAGTGCACCTTGAAACCAACCTTCCTATGAGGCAATAGAGCATATGCTACATATTTTATGTATGCCCCATGCCTCAAATTAAGAAGTTATAGATTAGAAGTGGACCTTGCTTAAATGTCACATGCAATAAATTAAGGAAAAATAGCCAAGTGGATTGTATTCCTCAATGGATCCTTGCTTTCACAAGTTGTGAACCTTGAGTCACTTTTACATTAACTTGGACAAGTGGTGGACCTAGAAACCAAGCTCTCCATGTTGAGATAAGTTGTAGGTAGGACAGTAGAACATAGACAATGATAATGGATGCAATATACTCCTCTCCTAATAATCCAATTGATTGAAACCATGATATTTTAGTTGTTTTCATTGTGTATTGTATGTGCATAAAGTGGAATGAGACCTTAAGAAAACTCAAATTTTTGACAAAATCTCTATATTTTATACATGATATATTGAAAGTTGTCCAACCTGGGAATTGGGATTTTCCCACTTTACCTAATATGGTCTTCTCACATGACACTCCCCATGTAATGGAAATGGTCTATGAACTTTGAGAATAGCGGAATTAAGAGAATTTGAGTGAGCATTTTTGTGAGGTTACTTTGAGAACATAGAGGGTGAACTTAATTGATAATAGAAACATAAACATAGTACCTGATTAACTTGGCATGAACAACACTTTTGCAAGAGAGAGAGAGAGTATTAGAGAACATGAAAATATTTGAGGACCGGATTTACTTGGAGCGGGTCCCCCCTCCAAAAGATGTTTGTATTATAGATTCTCCCATCAAGAGAGACTTGATACAATACAGTCTTTGTGTTCCTTGTGACCTAGGTGATGCACTGAAGATGGAAAGCTTCATGCATCACAAGCATACCATAAACTTTGCAAAAAGCATTAACTATCCCAAGCCTCAGTCCCAAGGTCTCAAACACCTTCGAAGGTGGAGAGAGCTAGTGGGGAATGAGGGTAGGGAAGAGGAAAAAGAATCATCCATAGGAGAAAGAAATAGTTCCTCACTTATCATCACTCTTCTTGCTTAGCATAGCATAATAGCATAGTAATGAAGATGAAGAAGATGGCAAGCTTAAGCATAGAAGCATGGCTCTTGGTTGGATTTTCATTCCATAGCCAAGAGTGTTGGTGTAGGCTCTCCACTTCTCAACAAGCTTGGAGAAGGAGATGGAGCTCTTGCACTTTGCACTCCATACAATGAGAGAATGTGTAAGTGTGTGTGGGAGAGTATATTCCCCTCTCATGCTTGATCCACCTCTCTCTCTCTCTCTCTCTCTCTCTCTCTCTCTCTCTCGCTTGTATTATTTAATTATTTCATTTAGACATGTTTTCTCTTTTTTCTTTTTGAGAGAAAGAACTTAATACTTATTTTTATGTATCTAAATTCTTATTGGACCCCTTTAAAACCTGTCCAATAGGATTCAAGCACATCATGAGGGCCACATGTGGAGGATCATTTGAACATGTGTCTGTTATGCTTATTAAGTCATTTGGTTTGAATTGAATACTTCAAGCACTTAATCAATCAAGCATGGAAATGTTGATGCCTCTTGAGAGTTTCTTTTTGAATTGAACACTTCAAGAACTTAGTCATTTAAGCATGTGCGAAGCACCTCAAGCTTTTGGGAAGGGTTTCCACTAACACTTAGCAAGCCGACAAGCACCTCATGCTTGGGTAGGATTCCCACCTCAAGGTCAGCCCTAGCTTGCCTAAGGTCAAAGGACTTTTGAACACTAACTTTTGGAGGTCTTTAATGAAGCTAACCCTAAGGTATTTAAGTTCCATTAGGTAGCATTTCTCTTTAACATACCATCTCTCATTTGGACTCCTTTAACCTTGGCCCCATGTTGAGATAGATCCATAAGCACATGTATATATTCTAACCCTTGTTCCCGTTTATTCTCCAACATTAAAAATGATCAGTTTAATATGAGAAAATCATTTGGGTTGGTTAGACATTAGATTTTATGACATTATCTCTCTCTTGAAATCATAGTCGTCCTCGACTATGAGGATCCCTTTTCACCCTCCGACATCATTCGAGAATGGATGACTCGTCCATTTGGTGCTTGGGAGACGTAGCTGTCGCAAGCATGTCTACTCTTTAGTCCATAACATACTCCCAAAGTAGAGTAATAAATTCTACTTGGTCTTTGAGTGACGTTATCATCACAAACATGATTCTAAGCATACATACTATTTAAATTTGTGCACAAAAAAGGATTAGTTTTATAAGACAAAAAAATTGTTCATTTAGAAAGAATTTACATTTGCTTACTCTAGTGCAGCATTGTAAGCATTGACAAGCTTCATACTATCCTTAAGTTGTATTCCTTGCATCCATCTAGCATCTTCAAAAGGATAGTTTTTGAACTTAATAAGATACCATCATATAATCTTACCATGCTGTAGTACCTTGTTTTCATGCCGAAGGATAGCTTTTGGTTGTAGCACCTCTTCTTGGTCTTTGATTTCTGGAGGGTCTTCAATAATTGGTTCTCTTGGTGGCTCTCCTTTGTAGGGCTTAAGTAGGCTCACATGAAAAGCATTGTGTATGAACCAATGGTTGGGCATCTTGAGTTGATAAGCCATGTCATTGATTGGCTTCAAGATTTGACCATGTAGTATCTTTTTGCTAATTTAGCATAATACTTTTGATGGCTCGTAGGATTTTTTCCCGTCGTTTGCCTCAATCAAGCCTTGGGAAACTCAAGTAAGACCCAATCAGTTTCTTTGGACGTTAAGGATCTTTTGTGCTTGTCAGCAGTAGTTTTTTGCCTTTGTTGAGAGATGGATATAGCACCCTTAACCTTTTGAAAAGATTCTTATAGGTCACGGCTATACTTATCAACAACGAAGATCTTCCCATGTACTTTAAGTAGCAAGGGACTTTTAGGTCTTCCCTCTATGATCTCAAAAGGTGCTTTTCGCGTAGTAGTATGGACAATATTATTGTACGCATACTCTACAAGGGATACTTCTCCCATTGTGATCGTTGATATACTTCTGTAACATAAGTCTTTAGTAGATTGAGTATCATAAGATTGGGTATCTCACTTTGGCCATCAGTTTGTGGATAATAGGCCGAAGAGAAATTCAACCTTGTACCTAGATTTTCAAAGAGACCTTTTACTGGTCATTCTAGGATGTCTATCTGACACGATGGATGTTGGTAATCCATGGTGTTTGAAAATTTGAGATATGAAGATGGTTTCTATTTGGTGTGCCTTAATAGTCTTTTTGACAGGAATAAAGTGTGCTTACTTACTAAACCTATCAACTATTGTCCATATTCCCGTATTCCCATGGATAGACTTGGATAATCTAAAGATAAAATCCATGGATATACTCTCCCATGGTGAATCAGGGATTGGCAATGGCTGGAGTAATCCACGTTTCTTCCCTCTATCATACTTAGTCTTTTGGCATATCAGACATTTTGAAATATACTCTTGTATGTCCACTTTCATGGTAGACCAATAGAAGTATGTCTCTACTCCTCAAAGAGTAGGTTGAATGTCTCTATGCCCCGCATAAGGAGGAGCATGGGATTCATACATGACTTTCTCACGAAGGGAGTGGGTAACATATAGCCTATTGCCCTAGAGAAGATAACCATCCTTCAAGGTGAATGGTTCCTCTTTCTTCCCCACAGCAAGGGTTGACATTACATCTTTAAACTTAGGGTCAGTAGCATACTCATCTATCATAGAAGATAGATCATTGTGAGTTGCTATAGACACCGCATTGACTTTTGGTCATTGTGAAAGTGCATCGGCCACTTGATTGTGCTTACCAGCAATGTGAGCAATATGAAAATAAAATTACAAAAGAAAATTTGCCCACCTCATTTTTTTGTCTGAAAGCTTGGTTTGTATCATGAAGTACTTGAGACTTTGGTGGTCTATTCGTAAAATGAATGGAGTTCCCAATAAATAGTGCTTCCATGTGTCTAGGGCATGTAGAATAGCTAAAAACTCTTTCTCATAAATGCCCAAGCCTCCATTCATTCATATTGAGCCTTCGGCTCTCATATGCTATGGCATGCCCTTCTTGAAGCAAGACTGCTCTAAGGCAATCACCACAAGCATCACATTGGACCTCAAATGGCTTTGAGAGATCCGGAAGGATGAGGACTGGTTGTGAGGTAAGCTTCTCTTTGAGCTTGTCAAAAGCATTTTTCTCCTTAGCAGTCCATGAATACTTAACGTTCTTCTTTGTTAAGTCATGTAATGGTCCTGCTATTTGAGAAATCTATGAAGCGTCTATAGTATGCACACATACCAATAAAGCTTCTTAGTTCATGTAGATTCCTTGGATTAGGCCATGCTTTTATTACCTCTAACTTTGATGGATCCATATGGATACCATCTTGAGAAATAATATGCCCTAAGTATTGAATCTCTTTCAAAGGAAAAATTTGCTTTTCTTTTGGTTGAGAAAAAGCTTGTTCTCCCTCAATGCTTGAAAAATCACTTGGAGATGTTGCTTGTGTTCCTCCAAGGACTTGGAGTAGATGATGATATCATCAAAGAACACTCCAGTGAACTTACGGTAGGGTCTAAATATTTTCTCCATCAAACGATTGAATGTGGCAGGTGCATTGGTCAAGCCAAAAGGCATGACTAGATATTCATAAAGACCAAACTTTGTACGAAACACGGTCTTTAGGATATCTTCATCCACTATCCTTATTTGATGATAGCCACTTTTAAGGTCAATCCTACTGAAGTAGGTAGAGCCTTGTAGCTTATCAAACAAATCTTCTACCTGAGGCACAGGAAATCTGTTTTTGATAGTGATTTGGTTTAGTGCTCGATAGTCCACACACATATGGTATGTACCATCTTTCTTTTGCACTAAAAGGACTGGAGAACAAAAGGGAGAGGAGCTAGGCATCACTATCCCTTTGTCTACCAATTCTTGTACTTGCCTCGTGATCTCCTCTTGTTGAGCTTGGAAAACTTGATAAGGAGGCTTGTTAGGCGGTGAGCTTCCTGATAGGAGCTCAATTCGATGGTCACATAAGATTGTAATCAAGACATGATTGAGTCCAGCTCTAGGCTTGCTTTTAGATCAAGGATGTTTGTAATCCAAGGGGGAAAATTTTTAAACTCGTAGGTATTTTTGCGGGTGTTCAGAATCACCCTAGTCCAAAGATTGCGATGGGCATTTGACACATTCTCTCACAAGCTTTATCGAATAGGGTTCCAGTCTTCAATAGCTAGGAAAATTGTGGTCATTAACTTCATTTTTCCTTTCATGTTGGTGTCCCCTAGACAATCATTTAAAATTGTTATTAACCACTACAAGAATTAATGGTCGGCCAATGATTTCTTTAAGAAGGGCACAACAAAGTGAAGTGGGATGTATGCTGCATCCCTAAGGAAGTAGGAGGCAAGAGTTGAACAAACAAGTCGGTTGTCAAAGGATCTAGAGCACACCATCTAAAGATCTATTCTCCTCGTGCCATGTTGCCAGAGCGTCCATGGACTTAAATTTGAAGAAATACTTGATGCGAGGAAGCTGAGAAAAATATCATAGCACCTTTTGCATCACTTTTTGTCCGTGGAGATCCGTTCGATATCTCTCATATCACATTTCAAAAACTTCTGCATGTCCACGTATTCCCCCTAAAAAGAAAGCAGTCACTTAGTATAAGCATGAATGGAATTGTAATCCATCCTCAGGGTTTGCAGGATCTTTCTTGCATCCTCGCATCTGGCATCATATTATCAACTAGCAATATGTGCTCCTTGAGCAATCTACACAGAGAAAAACAATAACATCTCTTGTAATTTGGGACATTACACATGTATAGTTTTTATTGAAGTCGACACATTGCAAGAGATTACGTGAAAGATTTTGTGATGCTAGTATCACTCCATCCAAACTTTGCTTGCATGTTTAGAAGAACCAAGAGCGCCTTCAATCTAGACACTTGTGCTCTATCATACAAGGGTGTATTGGCCTCATGTTTCATGTCATCGTAGAGTATCATTTTTGAATCCATGATCGTCTCGATCATTTTATCCATCTCGAGCTCAAAACAATAGCCTGGTTTGGAACGTGCTCTGCATGGTCACCCTGTGAGCTTGAAGAGGTTGTATTTTGCACCCTCACGTATGCTGCTTGAGTAAAGCACCTGCGAACACGTCTAATAGGTTGCATGATCATTGCTTGTTGGCCAACATGAAAAAAATGCACCTTATCCATCGCACAACATGTTTGTATTGATTACAAGAACATAATATCCTTGTTGTGAGATAGGCATCTCGATCGGACGGCCCCGCACCATCATCATTGCTCCTAATGACTGTAAGAACCCTGAACCATAAACATACTCTGTGTGTGTGTGTGTCTCTCTCTCTATCCCTCTGGTAGAAATCAAGAAATCACAAATCACATCGTAAACTATCTCAAATTCTCTAGCCATGCCCGATCCCCACACACCTCGGTGTAGAGGTGCACGAAGATGAGGACCACCGAGTTATAATTTCGTCTTTATTGGTCAATGCCTATATTTGTGGGTGCAATAAATTTGAACACCCACTCCTAAAAGAGCATGCATGTAGTGGGAAAAACCCCTCTGCCTCTTGTTTAGCTCTAGCCATGTCCTAATGTAAACTACCTTAGATTCTTTAGCCATGCTTGATCCCCTGGATGCAAAAATGTAGCGGACTTTAGAAACGACTTTCCCATGAGTCATTTTGCACATGTGAGTTTGCAAAAGACTACATATCTAAACCCATGGAATCTATATGCAAGCTACCTGCAAGCTCAAATGTGCAAACAGCTTGCAAACACACCGTTTCCAAACACTACAACATAATACCCAGCTTTCGACGCACCATATTTCGACGCACCGTACCTTTCCACGCGCTTTTCGATGGGCATACTGCTCATCGATATACGCGTGGAAATACACGTGGATAAACGTGTCGAAAGCTACGTATTTCCACGAGTATATCGACGCAAAAAATTTGGGAAAAAAAAACCAAATTTGTGCGCATGCGATCATTTTCGCCTGCGGAGCGCGCGCACAAATCTGCTCTTGGAAACCTGCATCGCAGGTATTATTGATCTCGGCGTGAAAGAGTTAGCTTGGCTGACCAATTGTGTGAAAAGGACAGAAACTCTCTCTATCTCTCTCTCTCCCTCTAGAAGAAACTATGGAACTAAAAGAGGCAAAGGGGGTTTGCTCGCTACATGTATTGTCATGTACACCTGGGAGAGCACGTATGTGTCTACCCATATAGGATTTGACCAATAAAGACAAGATTTTGACCCGATGGTCTTGATCTTCGTACACCTCTGGACCGAGGTGTGTGGAGATCGGGCAAGGCTAGAGAATGCGAGGTAGTTTACATTGTGAGGAGTATATATATTAAAACAACATTCATAATCATTGTAGATGGCAACGTCATCAACTAACATGGAGGAAAAGATTGCATGCTTGTGCACGCTCTGCAAGTATCAAATCCTGCACAAGCGTAGGATATGTAATGAGCATGCGCACAAGTACAAAGAGTTTGCTAGTGAAACCGTACAGAATCTACGATACGACTCCTACGGAACGGGCATTGATTTTCGCAACATAACACCTACATCTGAGAGAGAGAGAGAAAAAGGATTATTCGTGAAGGTCCGACCAATCTAGAGCCAAGGATGGAAGCAGAGGAGTGCTTACAGACAGAAGACAACGGCATGGAGGAGATGCTGGATGCCTTCTTCTAGACAAGCGAGGAGAACGCTAACGAAGCAGCACCAGAAGACGTGCGCCTATCTCCTGATGACATGTTGAGAAAGTTGGCTTGTCAATCAATCTATGAAGGCGCCAAAATATCTGCACTTCGTACTTGTCTGTCGTTTTTGAATCTGCAGTCAGTGTACGGGTGGTCAGATGCAAGCGTCACTGCTTTGTTTAGGTATGTAACTTACAAAAGAGATTTTCCGATTGCAACGGTGACGTGCTTGGGGAGATTTTAATTTAATGTTGCTTAAACAAGTCGTTGCGGGAGCAACTTCTCTCGGCTGGAAATGAAATATCCCCCTCTAGGCCAGACGCAAAGCGACTATTGACCTCAGTTGGCTTGGACTACAACAAGAGTTCATGCATGTCCAAATGATTGCAATCTTTCTTGCAATGAATTTGCAGATTATCTGCCGTGTCCTAAGTGCGGAGCAATGCACTACAAACAAGATTTGATTGGCGAGTCAGTGCCAGCTAAAGTGTTGCGGCATTTCCCTATTATTCAGAAGATAAAAAACATGTTTCGTTGTGGTTCCATTGCAAAGTTGTAGCATTCTACGAATAGATCCACTGACGCAACATTTAGGGTGCCCGCTGATTCAAAGGCTTGGAGGCACATTGAAGATACCTGGCCACATTTTAAGAGTGAACCACGCAATTTGCGTTTGGGCATGGCAATGGATGGAGTCAATCCATTTGGCTTGAGAAGCTCATCATGGAGCACTTGGCATGTGTGCCTTGTCAATTATAACCTCCCGCCATGGCTTGCCATCAAGAAGGGTCATTTGATATTAGGCTTGATTGTACCTGGTAAGTTCAAGGCAAAAAACATGGATGTTTATCTAGCACCACTAGTTGACGAGCTCCAGGAGTTATGGCATCTCATACGAGACGTGGCAACAGATCAGGGAGGATGAGCAGACAGCGAACACGCGGTTCAGACAGCAGTGTCAGGCTGAGGAAGTACGACAGATGACCAGGGGCACATCTCATCTTTGCAGCGGAGGCTTCGACACCTTTCGCTATGAGTGTGAGTTTCCAATCCAATCCTAGCTATGACGTTTTTTTTTTTAATGCGATAAATCATGTATTCTTAATTACTTTGTTTTTTGTATAAACGCAGAATCTTGCAATGTATCGAGCCCCGACACGCCAGGAGGAGACAGATAGATATCGGAGAGACATTTATGAAGTATTGAATGATCTTGCTGCCGCCGCAGGAGAGCTTGTAGATTGGGAGGCCTTAGAGTCTCACTGATCGATTGAGGTGAGACGTTAATATGTGTGAGTTGATTTAATTAATTAAATATATGTGAAGTAATATCATACTAATTTTGTGACTTGTCCTTTTATGTGCATGTTGTGACGCGGAGTCATCAGTGGATTTCTATATATGTTTTGTGAGACACAGACACATCTCTGTGTCTCTTTCTTGTATAGCCATGGTTATGGTTATTGTTTAGACATGGTTATGATTATTGTTTTGTTTATGGTTATGGTTATTTTTTTGTTTATGGTTATGTTTAACTTTATGGTTATGGTTATGGTTATTGTTATCGTTATGGTTTTGATCAATATGATTATGGTTATGGTTTTAATTTGGATATGGTTTTGCACAAAGTTCGTTATATATGAAGTTCGTTATGGTTATGGTTTTAATTTGGTTATGGTTTTGCACAAAGTCGTTTCATTTCTAATTTCATTAAGTTGTGCCTTAAATCTCATGTGAGATCCTACATGGATATCATGTAGGAGGCGTATACATATGGTTTTTTTGAAAACTTTATGTTAAAACGAAGGGAATTCTGCCAAAATTTCTACGGGAGCACCGTTGATTTTGGTGTTGCTATCTTTCTTGGATAGAGGACAGGTAGTCTGCGGCTGTGTCCATCTTTTCACTGGGCACAGGCTAGGCTGCCTGTCCCCTGCCGAAGGTTTTTTTTTCCTGATATGGTCATCGAAATACGCGTCGATAGGGGCTTTGAAATACGTGTCGAAAACAAAGCCTTTCGACACATATATCGACGGGTATTTTGACGGTTTCACAGGGATGGATATTTTGATGCACTTTTTGACGTCCTGCGTCGAAATCTACGTCGAAGGTAACTTTTTTTGTTGTAGTGAAAGTCCGCAGTGTTTTTTGGATGCAAAAATACAACGAACTTCAGAAACAACTTTCTCGCGAGTCTTTTGCACATGTGAGCTTGCAAATGACTACATACCTAAACCTAACAAGCTACATGCAATATATTTTCAAGATCACATGTGAAAACGGCTCAAAGACAAGCCATTTCCAAAGTTCACAATGTTTTTGGGACGCGAAAACGTAGCAGACTTCATATACAACTTTCCCGCGAGCCGTTTGTGCATGTATGCTTGTAAATGACTACATATCTAAACCTAGCATGCTATATCTAAGTTTTTTTCAAGCTCACATGCACAAAAAGCTTGTGGACAAGCCATTTTTGAAGTTTGCAGCATGTTGAGGATAAAAAATGCAGCGAGCTTTAGAAATGAATTTCCCAGAGTCTTTTGCGCATGTGATCTTGCAAATGACTACATACCTAAACCTAACAAGCTACCCACAAGCTAGATGTAATCTATTTGCAAGCTTACATGAACAAACGGCTCATGGACAAGTTTTTTCTAAATTGTGCGCTAAATTAAAGAATCCTAAACCCTAAACCTAAACCTGAACATATATATACCTTGTAGTGGTTGTCACATATATAAGCCTAAATATACTTATACATAAACCACACACATTTCAAAAAAATACTCTTTTCCGGAGCACCACACATATGTCACCTGAGAAACTACATCCTCTCATTCATCGCATATTCTGAATGGGTTTACATGGTGGTATTGGCGAGCTCTCTTTTTGTGAAGAGATGCTGAGCAAGGAGTACAATAAATAAGATCTTCTTCAAAGCACTCTATAGTAGTGGGAGTACTCTTGTACTACACACAATAGAAAACACTGGCTCCACTTGCATCCATAACTCTTCACAACATCAATAGAAGAAAATATGTAAAGATGGATGTGTGTTTGTGAGAGAGAAAGAGAGAGGGAGAGAGACTACATCCCATCTCGTATAGCGGAGCTTCTATGCACCACCTTGTTTTGTCATCCTCTCTTCAAATTGTTTACATCATAGCCCATTTAGATTCTACTATACGATGAATGTTGAGGTGGTAGCTTCTGGACTCTTAGTCTCTGAATGAAAAACTAAAGTCTACCTCAACAAAAGCCAAAAAAATACCTTGGGTTTGTGTTCACATACAGCTGCCCCAAGGTGTGCATATGAGATGGCAAAAAGTCACTAGTGAGCTAAGGCTCTCTATATCTACCCCTTTGTCTCTCTCTTTCTCTCTCTAATGTATAAAGAGGGTAGATATAGATAGAGATAAAAGCTTCAATTACTACTTCTCTTAGCATTTGAATAAATGCACTCAAGTAAATACACCCGTGGTTTGGAATATTTTCTATTTTAAAGAGTAGTGAAATGGGTTTAACAGCGCTAAGTTGTCACCGATTCCTATTGAGCTTGCTAATAGCTCGATAATGGTTAAGCCATAGGCAAGTCTAAAAAGACTCCATTATTGAGACTATAGTTCCCGATAGTATCCCCCAAACCCTACATACCAGCCGAGATAATAAATCCCAGTCGTCCACTTATCCTCTTGCAATGAAAAACTTCAATCTTTAATAGATTAGAGAAGTGTATCTCTTCTTAGTTAGAGAAGAAAGAAACCTAGGCTCTAATCTCTAACTATCTATCTCTGCACTCTCTTTATAGAGAGGTAGAGAGGGGTAGGATGATGGCAATAGATTAAAGAGAGAGCAATATGAGATTTATCTACTCCTATTGCTCTCTCTCTACTCCTATCATCCTCTATCTATCTAATGTATAGATAGAGAGGATGTAGAGAGGGAGGTAGATACCTAATCAGTGCTCTCTTTACCTACACCTAATTATCCCTCTCTCTATAGACATGTAGAGAGGGGTAAGTTGAGTGCAATATGATAGAGAGAGAGGGTAGAGACTAGAGACATAGGGTGGAGAAAGCGATAGGAGATTTATCTACTATTACTCTCTCTATCCTCCCTCTCTACTCTCTATCCTCTCTCTATTTTCTCTCTCTATCTTGTATATGTACATTCTATCTAATTTTAAACCCTAAATGTAATTTTAAACATAACATGATTTTTGGCACTCTCGAGTTATTTTTAGCTACCGCCATCACTATAGTCGATTCTATGAGCGTCGCTATAGGCGTCATTATCTAGCGACGCGCATAGCATCGACTATAGCGACTCTCATAGCGTCGCCACCAGTTCTGAGCGTTGCTAAGCTTAAGAACCTCTTGTAGAAATTGCAAATTGGATATTTGTCCTCGTATTGCATACATAAAAAAGACATTGGTAAAGAGTGACATCGGTAGGATTAGTAGCATCCTGAAGACTCAACTTCAACCCTATTTCTATGGCAGTGGCAATAGGTTTGCAATCCTCAAGTCCAAACTTACATAGCAATGTCTCTATGTAACATGTTTGACACAAGGAAATACCACCATCACAATGCTTAAACTATATTCCCAAGTAATGATGTAACAATCCCAAATCTTTCATCTTGAAAGTAGCATTCAAATCATCCATAAATTCAGCAATATGTGTCTCATTTGGACCAATGATCAGAAAATCATCCACACATAGAACAACAATGAGAACTATATCACTCTCATGCTTTACATACAAAGTGCTTTCTATTGGACTGTTACAAAAGAGTCATTTGACTAATTTTTTGTTAGCTTTCTCATACCAAGCACGAGGAGACTGCTTCAGCCCAAACAAAGATTTCTTAAATTTGCACACTTTATCCTCTTGTCCTTTCTTGAAAAAATTGTGAGGCTATGTTACATAAACTTCCTCAAATATGTCACCATTCAAGAAAGTAGTAACAACGTCTGATTGATGTACATCCCATTCAAAAGGAGCTGCCAATGCACATAGAAAACACACAGTAATCATACGACAAGTGGGAATAAAAGTCTCTTCATAATCTATGCCTTTTTACTATGCATAGCCTTTTGCAACAAGTCAAGCCTTATAACAATCAAGCTCACCATCTTACTTGCATTTCAGCTTGTAAACCCACTTCGTATGAATGGACTTTTTTCCAGGAGGAAAATCACATAGTGTCATTTTCTATAAGTGCATCATAGTGTGATTGCATGGCAGCCATCCAATTTTTTGAATTTTGTGCTTCATCAAAAGACGAAGGTGCATTTCTATAAGTGCATCATAGTGTGATTGCATGGCAGCCATCTAATAATTTGAAATTTGTGCTTCATCGAAAGACGAAGGTTCCTCTACATCACATAAGCTAGAAACAACCAAAGCATAACAATCTGATGCATAAGATACATGGAAAAAGCCTGAATGAGTACGACTAGACAAAGGTCCATCCAATTTACTATCACACAAAGTATGCACCAGCCATTTTGGCATACCTCTAGCCTACTCATTCTTAGTCCTTTCCACATCAAGTATGTCAGTACATCTGCATAAAAAATAGACTGATATGTAGAATTTTCAAAAACCCCCATAGGTCATACATTTTCCTCATTGGAATTTATATTCAAGTTTTGACCACTAAAAGAGGAAACAAACTATCATAAATGTCCTATGGGCTTACATTATCGTCTCTAGTACATAATAACAAAGGCTGAATAGAATCTCCTACAAACACAACATCACATGAAACCAAGATACACTTTGTTTGAGGACGGTATAATCTGTAAACTTTGCTTTCAGTACTATAACCAACAAAAATGCATTTGACAACCTTATCATCCAATATTTTGTGCTACGTTTGTGGCACCAAAACATAAGCCAAACAACCAAAAGCACACATGTGATCAATAGATGGATTTCAATCATGCCATGCTTCATACGGAGTCATAGATTGCAAAGATTTTTTAGGAAACTTGTTAAGTACATAAGTAGCATACATAATGGCATCAAGCCCCAAAAAAAAAAGGCAAAGCTTGACTCTTGAACGTACATCCTGCCATCTCCATAAGCGACCTATATTTCCTTTCAGCAACACCAGTTTGTTGAGGTGTATACGGCACTATACATTGGTGCTTTATCTTAGGGCTGGCAAAAAATGCATTAAACTCATAAGACATAAACCTCCCCCCTTAATCTAAATGGAGGGTTCCCATAATACATTTAGAAATATTTTTAGCCATAGCCAAAAATTGCTTCAAGCACATACACACTTCGGACTTAGCTTTAAGCAGATACACTCATGCATGCTTGAAGTAATCATCAATGAACTTCACAAAGTAAAGGTAGTTGCCCAAGGACAGAGTTTGCATGGGCACACAAACATCACTATTCAATTTTGATAAAATGAAAATTTGGCTATGTTTCTCCAACTGAAAATATAATCCAGATGTCTTCTATTGTAACTAATTTTTTTATAGTATTTACAATCAAAATGTCATCTAATATCTTATGTTCTAGCATAGTTTTTTGAAGTGTTTAGGGTTGTTACCGTGTATTGTCCGAACGATTAAGTCGTTGAGTCAATGCATTTCACTTGCGTTATCCTCCTATGCAAACTAGAGTGAATCAATTTCTTATGATTTGAGATATTTTATTTAAGGGTTACAGGTATTTAAACTAATATTTTGATAGTCTAACACGTGTGAAACCATTGGTGCACTATGTAGTTATATTAAACCTGCTTTCTTCTAATGTAGCCCTTATTGAACCATATTTTAAAAACTATAAACATTGCATCTTGCCCAAAATGTATCCTTCATAAACATGATCATAGGTGCTTCAAGAGGCAGCAAAGAAGCAACCATATCAAATTTTTGAGTGCAGCAAACTGGCAAAATTCAACGCCTATAACATGCATGCCAAATTTTTGCATTTAAAACATCCTTTGAATCCACAAATGCATCTGCTTACATTTGTGATACAAAGTGAGCTTACATAGCCCATCACACAAAATTCTAGATGCAACAATTTCATCACCAAAATTGAGATCATGAACTATACATATGCCATGCACAAATTTCACAACAAAAACAAGTGTAGCTAGCGTAGATACACAAAAAAGGTTCTTCTTGATTTGAGGTACATAAAGTGCATCAACAAGTGTGGAAGAACTGTCGTTTACAGTAGTCAACACAATCTTTCCAACTCCCTTGACCGGATAAGAGACATTGTTGACATAATTGATTGTATTCCCATGAGAAACATCCTCAAGAAAGGTAAACAAGTCATGATGAGAGGTAATGTGCTTTGTAGAACCAACATCAAAGTACCACACATGAGAATCTACGACAACTGACATACATGCATCATGGACAAAAGGATCATAAGTGCACTCTACACTAAAATCCCATTTTTGATCTACATCAATATCAGAATCTCCTTTCACAGAAGATTCTACAATCTATGCACTTGCCTTGTAACCATCCTCTTTCTTCTTAGCCTCTTTTGCCTTCAATTTTGGACACTGCATGATCAAGTGATTATGAGATTTACAATAATGAAAATGCATCTTCTTTTTTCCCTTTTTATCACAATTCTCAGACGAAGTACTACCACAAAGCATTAGGAACAAGTGATTTACCACTCGTAGAAGAACCATGAGAGGTGGCTACATTGTTGTTACCACTTATGATTTGAGCAACAAAAAAGGCGTGTTCAACTGCACACTATTTACTCTTGTCTTTTTTATTGAAAGTGACTCTTGCAACAACAATGTGCATAATGCATCAAACTTGACAACATCTGGATTTCCTAGGGTCATAAGTCTCCAAGTACTAGCAAAAGTCTGGTAAGAATATGGAAAAGCATCAAGAACAATTTGCACAAGGGAACTATAAAAATTGACTTTCACGTGCAAAAATGAGTTGCTCATTTATATCCTTGACACCAACAAGGAAAGTGTCCATGTCATCTTCTTCACGCATAATCTTTGACTCTAGCTCTTTACACAACAATGCAATTTTAGTCTCATTGCGACTTGCATAAAGATCGACAAGAATATCCCAAGCATGTTTTACAAATTTAATTGAACAAATGTGGGGAGTAATAGTGCACTTCATAGATAAACCAATAAATGCATGAGCCTATGAAACTCTAATATCCCAACAAGCCTGCTCAACTGTAGGAAAAACAGCTCTGGTAGCAACAACTATGCCACCAAAACCTACATCATTCTCAACATCGCATGTATCCACAAAACCAGGACGTAAATCAATGCCATGCACAACATTCCAAACATCCTTGAACAAGAACATGTTGCATCATGTAATCCCACATTGGGTAATTCTCCCCATCCAGTTTATCCTCAGTAGTAAACATCTTGAACACATCTGCATTGTTGTCAGTCATGGCGAGTGTCTGCACCTGATGTGAAAATTGTCCAAAAAGAGGAGAAACAAAGAGAGACCTCTTTTATTTGTGGTGGTTTAAGGTGTTGTAGAGGTCAAACCCACAATCCTTCACAATGTTTATAAAAAACCCAAAAAGTAATCCAAGGTCATTCTTTCCCCCCATTCCTGAGTCCTGCATGCTCTCGTGCACAACCATTAAATGTTCTTTCCTCCATTGGACTCACCTTTTCTCGCAGATAGTTTTCATTAGTCATGTCTCAATCAAAGCTTAAATGTTCTTTCCTCCATTGCACTCATCCTTTTTTACAGACAATTATAATTAGTCGTGTCTTAGTCAAAGCTTGTAGCTTCTCCACAAAGAACTTCTACAAGGAATTGGAGATATGTGTATCCCTGTACATAGAGCTCTCATGAGAGTATGAGCCCCTCCTTACTACCTTCAACTTTCTGAGCACATTGAATTTTTTTTTGTTTTAAGATCACACTCTTGTTGCATGCAATGTCTCTCTCTCTCTCTCTCTCTCTCTCTCTCTCTCTCTCTCTCTCTCTCTCTCTCTCTCTCTCTCTCTCTCATTGCAAATCTTCATTTCTTATAGCCAACTACTTGGTGTAGCCATACAGTTCCTTGTGGTCATCTCCCATAAAGTTTACTAAAGAGTTTATATCCTTTAAAGATAGAGTGAATTTTGTGACAAGATGCTTAGGATACATTCTATTGTCCATCCAAAGGTTCACATTTTTAATGCCTTACGATCTAAAGTTCTCCTTTAAAGCTTCAAAAATGGTATTTTTCCTATTTTTCCTATAGAGGAGCCATCAACGTGCTTATGCAACATCTCAAAGGCAAAAAAATGATGCTAGGTCCTTGACAAAGAGAAAGAACACAATGGGACATTGAGGACTTGAAGGCTTGCTTGGGAGGAATTTTAAGAAAAAGCAAGCCATCAAGTAAGTCCACCTATCCTTCTTAGGTTTAAGTTCATAACCTCTTGAACATATCTTACTTTTGACATGCATGCTCAGATCTTTGCTTCACCCCCACAAGGAATGAGCATCTCACAACCACCTCCTTGGCTCCTTACCAATTCATCTTGAATTGAAAAAACATTGCTACCCACTTGGATGACAAGCGATATGGTAAGATCGTTGCCAAACAACTTAGCAACCTTTTAAAGGAGAACCAACTCCATGCATGGTAGGTTCAATCAATTTTGGATGAAGCCAGTATATTGAATAAAGTATATGCTAATATTTACAAGTATGTAGCATCATTTATAGTGCTATTCCACTAGGAGAGGGTTTAGCTTTCTAGATCTTCCTACTCAAGTCTATGCAAAAAGAGGTAAAAAAGATTCACATCAAGTATAGGCTACTTCCAAACCCTTTTTCTATTCAAAAACAAGATATTAAGTGAACAAGGATGTGATTCAAATGTTGGGAATTCCTTTCCACATTGAATGAACATACAATTTGCCCAAAGTAGAGGAAATGTTATATGACAACATTATGTGTTATTATTCGATCACTCTACATACATACATTATGTAGTTTTTTAATGTTACTTAAGTGCAATGGTCTCCTAAAATTTTTCATCAAGCTAGATGAGTGTAAGATTGTAAAGAAAAAAGGTTGAGTAATTCATAATCATATTCATGAACAGAGCTCTGGACGCAAACAGGGGACTAGATGACCCCAGAAACTTTAGTGTGCAATTTGAGCACACAATTTTTCTTATGGCAACCTTCAATGTGATCTGATGTTATGTTTAACCAAACTTCAAAACTGTTTCAGGTGCCAAATGAGAACTCTGATATATTGAATTGGGTTTTTCATCAAACTAAAACTAGGATCCCAAAAATATTATGCAAAGAAGTGGAAACAAATTGGATGTGGAGGGCATGGGCTCCTACATAGTTGATTGGCAAGGATTTCACTGACATGATCACGATCGTGTGATCACGTTAATAACGCAAGTAATTACACATTAAAAATACGTGATCACGTTAATTATTAACGTGATCTTGATGGTGACTTGCAAAAACCAATAGATCCGGTAGGCCCATTGGGCTTTTGTGCTTTTTTGACGGGCCCACCAGGACAATGAAAAAACCCAGCGGGCCTAACTATATATAGTAAACCTCTTCTTACTTTTGCATTTTAACTAGGAAAATCCCTAAGGAGTGTATCCAAGCGTTGGGTACAATTATCTCCTTGTGAATTGACCTAAGGTTACAAAGTCACAGGTCCTCTTTTGGGCCGAGCGTGATTCTTAATACCGTAACCACTTCTAAAAATATTTAAACCCTTCACTGAAAACAAAGGTATGAAGCCATAAAATTTGAAACTTTGGAGATTCGTGCTTATTGTGACAAAGCCTTGGTCCATAAAAGGGCCAAAGTTGGTTTTAGAAGATGAACATATTTAAATAATGAGTTGATAGTCAAGGGTTGGATGCCCTATACTAGTGTACTAGTGGGTATATAAAGATGCTTGAAGTCTTGCATTTGTCACCATCATAGATTTGAATTGATATACATTGTCACTGCACAATATGAGAGCTATAATCCTTAATTGGGTGAAATTAGCTTTTATATATTGAATTGGATGCATAAGGGGGCTACAACCGTTGATTGGGTACAAGTAGTCCTCAATTGTGTAATTGTTTTGAAGATTTCATTGCCTTGTTTTATGCATTGGTTTATATAGGGAGTGCAGTACATATTATGAAATATTGCTAGTGCATGAGATGTCTTTGCAAATAATTATCATCGTTTCAATGTAAAAATTGAATATTCTTTGTAGCATGTGAAAATAGTTGTGTCTTATTGTTTTCAAATCACAGAGGATGTATAACTAATCATTATATTTATAATTGCATTGACAATTTCATATCATTGTTGTATGCATGATGCCATGTAGAGAGTGCATTGCAATGTGTATGTTCGTTCAGAACATATGTGGAATTGACTAGAGTGCATTGCAAATCTCATACTGTGTAGATTTGATTGCTTTCTTATTGATTGTTTTTCTAATATATATTCAAAACAAGAAAATTATTTTTAAAACTAAACATCTAGTTCTTATGTCTTAAGTATTAAATTGAAAGCAATGGAGCAAAATGTCAGCACAAGTGATACGAAGAAGGCAAAGAATAAAAAATCCCCTAGCAAACATGGATTTTGAATCTCAAATCAAAAAGATATTTATCTCCCATATTCGGCCTAATATATAGACTTAGAATTGGAGTATAACTTTGCCTAAACAAGTTGAAGATTTAGCCAGACAATTTCTACAAAATCCTTACAAAGTTGTCGTTGGTTCATAAGCTCTAAAAGCTAATCATTCAATTCTATAGATTGTAGAAGTTGTTTTTGAGGATGAGAAATCAAAATTGGTAGATTTAATGAAGAAAATGATGGATGGAAGTAAAGTGATCATATATATAGAAACAAAAAGAGGTTGTGATCAAGTTATCAAACAACTTCAAATGGATGAATTTGCAGCTTTATCTGTTCATGATGATAAGAATCAAGCTGAATGAGATTGGCTTCTTTCTAAATTTAGATCTGGCAATAGCCCAATAATGAGTGTTAAAAATAGATGTTGCAGCTTGAGGCTTGGATGTGAAGGACATAAAGCACAAGAAAGCAAAACAACAACAAAGACCGCACCGACATTGACATACAAAGCCGGGGTGCAATGACACTTCTCAATATAAATATGAAGCCATTTGACCCCTTGAAGTCTATTTTGGTTTAACCTATGGTAACCTTAGCATATAGGGTACCTAGGTCATTTTGTAAAGAGAACTTAATCATAATCAAAGTTTTAAGCTATCATTGACGGTGTGCGAGAGAGAAAGATAGAGAGAGCATGAGATTCACTCTAAAGCTCACGCTTCATCCTGAAGCTACTTCCTTCTCGCTCATCACATTGGAGATTCAACTACACCATCACAATTGGCTCGGAGAGAGCTAAACAACAATGCCAAGCATTCCTCTCGAACTAGAGCACGTGTGCTAACGTATCTACGAGCTATTTGTGGTTGTAAGTGTATCAAACAAAGCCTGTGCAAGTAGTCATTATAATCATGGTGGCACTAGATAGCTCCAAAAACAAAGGAAGTCGTTGATCTCTCTTCTCTCTCTCTCTCTCTCTCTCTCTCTCTCTCTCTCTCTCTCTCCCCCCCCCCCACACACGGCCCCTCTCTCCTCTTGATGTACTTACAAAGAGAGTTACGATGTGTGTGTGTGTGTGTGGTGTGTGTGTGTGTGTGTGTGTGTGTGTGTGTGTGTGTGTGTGTGTGTGTGTGTGTGTGTGTGTGTGTGTGTGTGTGTGTGTGTGGATCAACAAAAAACACCCAGCAGACCCGATCAAGGCCCTCTGTATATTAAGCTTCAAGCCCGTTGGGCTTTAGGATTTTCCCAGTGGGCCCGCAGGGAAAATGCAAAAGCTCGATGGGCTTTTTGTGGGTTTCTAGGTCGCTTTGAACCGGCTTGTTTGTGATCATGTTAACTGTGACCATGTAAATATGTCAACAAGACCTTGTGATCACACAATTTTTTTGGTAATTACGTAAATATTAAATCCCCGTTGATTGGTACATAGATAGAGACCTAAAGAGCTTGAAATGCACGTACAATGTTTCCAAAAGCACAACAAGCACTTGTTTGTATTGCATGGAATGGGTTCACATCCTAGACAATCCGTATTGGAGAAGAGAATTGGAAAGGAATCTTTGCGATCCCAACTTTTGACCCATTGTAGATATCCCACTATTTAGGGTACACATAGATGATAGGCACAATGCATGTACTTCTTAGGATAATAGAAAAATAATGTTTCTTTACATGTATTTTGCATGGACCGCTCCACCTTCCCTTGCAAAGAAAAGGGAAATCTCAGCCTTAGAGACAATGTTCTCAAAGATGGGTTTGCACAAAGGACACGTGAAGATAGATCACAATGAAAAGAGATTTAAGAATGGTTGCAATGTTCCAAAGAAGTTTTCCATTGATGGTATAAGATTTGAACTCTTCCTATCAATGCCTATGATTGTAGGACACCGTTAAAGCCATTATAGTGCACAAGAAAGACAAGCATTGTGATACAATAGGTGGACAATGTTGTAGTTGATCAAGTAACAATGGTGCATATAGGACTACAAGGCAAAGGCATGGAAACCTTAGACACAATATCCAAGCCTTGTGTATTGAAATCATGGGCTGATGCAACTTTGCAATTTCTAAGAGGATATGGAGACCTTCCACAAAACGTTCATTGGTGCCTATGCAGAAATCAACATATCACTCACTGCATGGTAATTTACTTGGTTTGATGATATGATAATATTTTGAATTGCAAATTTGTTTCCTTGTAATTTTTGTGCTTTCTTTGTGTATAGCACATTCTATGCAATCACATGCCTTGGTTCTCAAGGCAATATGGCAGCTTGGATATTTGGTCTACACAAGGCATGGAGGAAACCAAATACCAAGCTTGTACTGGTTATTTTAGCCACACTCAATATGGAGATTGTGTAGACAAATCCAATAACTTGGAGGAGCTACATCAATGGACATATCAAAAAGTTATGCCATCGGTCACATCAAAAGGAGTATGTCAAAGACAGTGAGATTAGCCAAAAAAACAAAAAAGAAAGGAGGTATAGGAGTTATTCTCTATGGAAAAGCCAATAGCTTAGAGGAGCTACATCATCAATGGATATATCAAAAGTTATGCATATGTCACATCAAAAGGAATAAGTCAAAGACAATGAGATTAGCCAAAAAACAAAAAAGAAAGGAGGTGTAGGAGTTATTCTCTATGGCAAGAGCGGACATGTAGATTGGCAACTACAAAAAGAACTCATGAAAAGGGTTTGGACAACATTGTTGCAAGCTTTGATGTAACTCTCATTTATAGCAAGTTGAAACACAAAATTGACATAATTTCAACTTTTCATGATGTGAATGATTTTTTTAAGAGAATAAAATACTTTGCAAGATACCATAACAAAATCAATCTAACTTTGATGCATAAAACAAATCCATTCTGACTATTTTTTAAGTGATTAGGAAACATTACAGAGTACTCTCACCTCTTTTCCTTGTCTGTGCCTTAGTCTCTTTGAGCAACATGTCTTATTATCAGCATCCGTTGTGAGTACATCAAGGTAGGGCAATCAAGTCTCCTCATCTCCCTAGGACTCTTTTATAAGTTGAAGAACTAGCTATTTATGTTTGATCGGATTGTGTTTTCAATAGTGTGGGAACTTGTGTGGGTTTGTGATTCCACAAGCCAGACCATGTGCAACATGTGTCAAATAGTAGTGATTACAAAGGCATAGATGCTAGCACCAAACACCAAACATTGAAACCATTGCTTGCTTCTCTAGCACCATGATAATTTTTTGCATTTGATCTACTATCCATGCCTCCTAGATAAAGAAAAAGCTCATCTTTGTCCTTAAAGAAGTTGTAATGGAAGCAGAGACAATTTGGATAGCTCAAAATCTTTAAGGACTATCTAAGGGAGGAATTATTTCGAGGTCTCTCCTTGCCTCATCCACAAAAAATGAAGAATGGACTTATCGTCGTAGAGACAACAAGCTACAAGAAATTAAAACCAAGTGATGGTACATACACATGAAAGTATTCATATATACAATACCAATAGGAAATAAAATAATTATCTACATAAACTCATATACCATCTAAAAGAAAGTATTCATATATGCATTACCAATAGGAAAGAAAAGAATTATCTACATAGACTCATATACCTTCTCACTTTCATCTTCTTTGACTAATGCAACATTCCATAGGTCAAGAGAGATCTCCATTGTAGAGGATGAGGAGGGCACCAATGATGTTGACGGTTGACTTCTTTGACTACTTTCTACCTCCTCTACTGTGTCTTTGTGGTCATCTAGGTCTACATTCAAAAATAGTACGAACCTGGCATAGTATTTTTCCACATAACACTTTTTTCACTTATCATTTATCATTTGTGACTAAAGGTTGACTACTCTCTACCTCCTTTGTTGTTTCTATGTGGTCATCTAGATCTACATTCAAGAATAGTATGAATCTGGCATAGTATTTTGAGACACGAAACCTCCAATAATGTATATGATATTTGATGTCATTTCTACACAATTGCACTGGTAGATTAAGAGTTCTCATGTAAAATATATCTTTCTTAGAACGGTCTAAAGTGATGTTCTTCAAATGGACATATTGAGAATCCTCAAACTCAAATGTGCCATTGACCGTCTATTGCAAGTAGGTGTGAAGAAAATCTACAATAAAATCTCGTGCAAAAGTCACCCACTCCTTCAGTAAGAAGACATGGTTAAATATTGGCTTGATATCCTACGCCCACTATTGAAGGACAATTTGGTAAACAAAAGTGAAGAGTTTGTCCTTGGGTGCCTCATTAGAGAAGGGTCCCTCCTCTATCTCAATCTGGAAGGAATCCATTTGTGACAAGGCAGCAAGAAAACCTACAAATGGGAGGGCACTGAGTAAGGCTCTAGCTACAATTGGAGAGTACAAGGAGGTGAAAGAAGAATCTCATATTTCTATACATCAAAAAAATTCCATCATGTTATGTCAACCATCCTAATGATTCCATTAATAGTGGTGCATTGAATGTGGCACACATCTCAAGGTAAGATCAACCATACCATATGACACGTGTCTCACTAGGTTGATAGCATGTTTAGGTGGTACCACGTTTTGCACCTTTTGGTGGTACCACCAATTAGCACCTAGTTGGAGGGAAATTCAACGTTTTTCAAATTTGGAAAAAGAGGGAGAGGGGATCCTAAATTTGCATGCAATATAATTTATGTACCTATAATCTAGATGCGTGCAGAGTGGGTCCCCTTTTTTTAAACTTATAGTCATCATGGCCTTTGTCCTCTTTCTCCTTTCCTCTCATGCAACTAGCTTGTCACTCACAATCCCACCTGTACTTGTGTGCTCGCTCTACTCCCATAGCTCGTGCTCCCCCCATTGCATGTTGTAGCCATCGCGCTCTGCCCCCCATTGCTCCCCTTGCACTCTGCCATAGCCCTAGTAGAGCTCTACCCCCATTGCCCCCAGCATGGAAGCATAAAGGCTGCAGCAGCACCCTCTGCAGAGACGAGTCCCAAGAAGAACACTCCCTCCAGGAAGCGCAAAAACTCGACTCAGAGCACGAAGTTGGTACAACAGGTGTTCCCTGCAACAAACACCACAGCACAACAGACCCGCGCAACAACCACCACACAGCATACCCTCCCAACGCATACAACACATCAGACGCCTTCAACAACCATGACACAACAGTCCCTTGCAACCAGCACGACGCTGCAGACGCCAACAACAAGCACGACCATTGAAACTTCCCTCTCCAAATGCATGTTATCGATTGAAAAATATGCTCAAAAAGGTGAGTTTTACATCGCGTTTTGGTCATGCCTATACGCCTCACGGTAATGCATGGTCAAAAATCCTTTTTTTTAGCATTGGTTGCAAATCATTTTTTCTCCATGGCTTTTCTCGCATATCACTGGAGTATCCGGTACCTTCCAGGTTTTGCTATTCTGCATTGAAGTTGCATGAGGAATATGGACTGAGCATGGAGGGCAAGCTGTCCAAGGATTTAACATACACGGACCTGCCACCTGAACAGTGGTCAACAGTATTCAAGGTGCCAGAGAAGAAGAAGACTAAGATCTTCATCCACCAAGTACATGATCACCTTTATTATGCATGGAGGCTTCTATATCAGAAGGTCTACCAGGCAGCCCCCTCCAAGGCGAGCTCATGACGAGGTTTGCAAGGGGGTTTGCATATGAGTACTGCCAAAGTAGACCCCGATAGCCATAAGATTGCATGGGCTTTGGTTGGGAATCAAGTATTAGAGAATGTCAAGATCCAGAAAGGGGGGCTCAATCGAAAAATACAGAAGTTCATGTCTGATTACGGCGTGAAGGAAGCCCCCACATTTGAAGGACTAATAGAGAATGCTGTGGACGGTCTTGCGACGTCGAGCCACCCTCTACAACACATCTAGATAGCCTCTCAGCCCCTCTACATAGCATGGGTGGATGATCTTGCCAGTGACCTTGAGCAGTAGGCAGTGAAGGTAGAAGAGAAGGTGAAGTATGCAAAGACAGTCCTAGCTGCAAAGCGGGACTTATGGTTGCGCAACGAAGGTATCTCCTAAGCTTGTGCACCCATCAGTGGAAAGGTGGAGAGCCTCAGAGAGGAGGTGGAGAATTTGAAAGCCTCTCCAATAGAAAAGCAACTACGATTGCCAAAAAGGAGGCTGAAATCGGAGCCCTTACAAGGGTACTCTCCAAGTCCTTTGGATTCAATGATGCTGAAAGTATGAAGGGGGAGGTGTCAGCCATGCAGGTACTCCAATTTTCATTATCTTTAAAGTCTATAAAGTGCTAAAAATGCTTGAGAGTGCTCACCTTTTAAGCATTTGCAAGCACTTTCAGCCACCTACAAGCTCTTTTAAGCACATGCAAACATTTGGAATTAACTGCAAGTGCATAAAAGTGGTTAAAAGTGCTTGCAAGTGCTAAAAAAATGCTTGACTATTTAGCACGTACAAACACCTTAACCACCTGCAAGCACTTCCAAGCACTTTTAAACACCTAAAAATTCTTGTAAGTGCTAAAAAGTGCCTAACTTTTATGCACTTGCAAGCACTTTGAACCACCATCTGGCACAATAAATCACTTTGAAGCACTTTCAACCACTCGCAAGTGCTTGAAGAAGATTCAAAGTGGTTGGTTGGTTGGTTGTGCAATAATCTTCCTTTGTTTTTAATTTTGTATGAAAATAGTTTAGGAAATGGATAGGGAGCTTGGTGAGTTCAAAAGGCAAGCCTCCTTCATGAAGAGGTCCAGCAAGTTCATGAAAAGAGAGGCCAGGGCCTTCTTGTGCCCACTCCACCTTCCAAGTCTAAATTTAGTGTGGATACTGTTTTATTGTCTGGAAATTGTGTGGCTTGTGGTCAACAACTGTCGGACAAATATGCGGCCGGTGCCTTTCAGCTCCCGTGTGCCCACAGATACCATCGTTATGCTTTCAATGGTCAGCACAACTGATCCCAAGTGTGTTGTACTAGACTGTAAATGGGAGATACCCCATATACCAAGATGCTGGGCACTTGGGAATCTTATGAGGAGCTTGAAGGTAGGTTGGTCATTTTATACAACAGAACTTATGTGAATCTGTTGTGGAGACTAATTGTGTGTGTTGGTTCAACTGAGCCAGTGGCTAAGAAAGAAGCTTCCACATTGTCCATGCACGATGTGGATGAGGTCTTTGACCTTGACGCCATGCTGCTGAAGTACAAGAACTTTGAAGATGGGGAAACTGTTGAGGGTGGTGATCGAGACATTTTGAAGGAGACAACTCCGTCCACAAGCAACCAAGGTAATGATAGTTTTGTATATCTAACTCCTCCCATGTCTGAATCATGGTCACCATGTTCATTGTGATCACAACATGCTGCCCAAGTACTGATGCCTGTATGGAGGAAAATGTAGCTGAGGTAGAGGATCCTGAAATGGAATCAACCCTGCAATTTGTAGTGGTGGAGATGTAGAAAAAGAGAAAAAAGCAGATGGAGGACAAGCTGTCTCAGGACCCCAAAAGGAGTACGGGCATACTCCCCCCAAAAACCAGAGCATGCAAGAAGCTTAGCTTCTTGAAGCTTTGTATATTTTTCTTTCATGCTATCTTTTTTAGATTGTAGCTTTGTATCTTTTTTCCCGGCAATATAAATTTAAGCATTCTCTCTTAGTTTCTCTCCCTTTGTGCTCTGTAGTTAAAATTCGTGTGGTTGGCTCAAAACCCCCATCACCCACTGATGAGGTAGAGCACATTGATCGTCAGCTTCCTTGCTACGAACCAATGTCTTGCTTCCCAGTCCATAGAGATTTGGCAGTAATTGTAGACTTCAACAATGTGCTTTCTTGTGTGCATGATAAGCGAAAAGGATTGGAACCCCCAGATTTAAACATGTTGTACTTTGACAAAGTAAAGGGGGATGATATCGTCACCTACTACGTACGGAACAATGCTCAGTCCAATAGCAGAGACTTTTCTGTGGTCGTAGCGCGTGTGCCACAATCTTGAGAAGGGTATGGACAAGTGTCTAACTCATGCCAAGCATTGTCTGAGTGGGTGGCTGGCATAGAAATGCTACCATGTTGGCAGTTGGGAATATAAAAACCCCCCAAAGCAAATGTTTTGCAAAAAACTAGAAACCTTTGGCACCTCTTTCCTAAGTTCAATAAATCTAACACTTTACTGCTGGATGATTCCCTTTATAAGATGTACGTCAATGATTCAGTAACTTTTGTCATTTTGCTTGGGATAGAAAGCAAAATGAGAGGCAGTGGGAAAATTTCCTCAAAGAAGATGTTGCCTCATTTATAATATAGTGGGTTGATGCTCCTGAGAGAGCTAGGAATGTTAGGGAATGTCCATTTGATGCCAGGACGGATGAACTTGCACAATTGAACTGGAATCTGCCACATGGAAAAGTACAGGCATAGCAAAAAATTATTGCACCGAAAATACCAAGTCAACAACCAATTATAAGCGGCCACGTCAGCAAGAATGGCCAGAGGAGTCTACTAACTAACTGACTTTAATCCTTGAAAAAGCTAGCTCCCTGTAAAGCAAACTGTTCTTGTATCTAAACTTGAATATGCTATGAAGAATTTTGAACGTCAATTGTTACTGCTACTGTCAACTGGATTGAGTGTTAAGTGTTTGTTAAGTGGTCAAGTGGTTCAAAGTGGGTGGTGGTCAATTGTGCTTGTCAAGTAGTATAAAGTACTTGAAAGTGCTGGTCAGGTGGTCCTAAGTGGTCCAAAGAGCTGGTCAAGTGCTTCATAGTGCTTGTCATGTAGTATAAAGTGTTGGTCAGGTGGTCCAAAGAGCTGGTCAAGTGGTTCAGGTGGTTGTTAAGTGGCGATCAAGTAGTACAAAGTGCTGTCCAAGTGGTTCAAAGTGCTGGTCAAGTGGTTCAGAGTGCTTTTCAAGTGGTATAAAGTGTTGGCCAAGTGGTTCAGGGGGGTGGTTAACACTAGTTCTGTAATTGGACACTTAAGTGTCCCGAGACACTAAAGTGTCCTGTTTTTCTAC
Source organism: Adiantum capillus-veneris (assembly GCF_014529385.1). Lineage (NCBI taxonomy): Eukaryota > Viridiplantae > Streptophyta > Polypodiopsida > Polypodiales > Pteridaceae > Adiantum > Adiantum capillus-veneris. The sequence goes on from NW_028221790.1 coordinate 104,686, forward strand.
CAAGTTTTGGCAATTTATTTGTCAAGGTAGAAAGAAGTTTTTACACTTTGCTTCTACCATAGATTGGTTATGAGGGAAAGAAAACACTAGATTTTTCTCCTTATCAAATACAATATGTATGGAGAGAATTTTGGTAAGTTCTAATACATAAATTTTAGTAAAATTTCAAGTTGTTTTGCCAAAAAATTCATAAAATTATTATATCTTTTTGTAGAGATGGCCTTTTTTATGTTTATAAAAGCCAAGTGTTAGCACTTAGTGTTACAAAACAATGGAATGCACTTCAAAGATAAGTTTTCAAGTCACATGCAAGCTATAGACATAATTTCATACTTGAGCACGTGCTGATTAAGAGCATAATTTTGGTCTTCCAAAGGTCCCCTCATGAACATGGTACTATTCTAGTGAAATTTGACAACTACAAATGGCTTTATATGTTTAAACCAAGAAATTACTTATTTTTTGGGCTCCCTAACTCAGTTAAACCTCGTTGCTTGAACTCTATCTTGAATTGTTTATCATGCAAAAACTCTTGAGAATATTGAGTTCTCCATAATAACATTGAAACCAAGGTTTTAGGCACCCCAATTGTGTATGTACCACGTAACGTGATACATCTAATTGATCAACATGGAAAGTTTGATATTATTTGAGGTTTTGAATGCTTATGTCTCAAGAATGAAAATATGAAAGTTTTCTCTTATGCAGTTTTGAATATTTAAAATGATCCAATAATTGTTGCATGCCGAAGCCCTTCTACTTGCCACCTTGAGTGCTCAATGGAAAGGGCAAACAATGTAATCACTTTTTGAAACTCGCAAATACATCAAAAACACATTTTTCTTTGTATACAACGATATGCTTGAAATGACCATATCAAACACACGAAACTTTCCATTATTTTAAATACTCAAAGTCAATTTTTTTGCACATGACACTTCCAATTATCTATAACAAAACTGTGGAGGAGTCACCTAGAATTTTCTACAAGGTCGCTTCATTTTTTCTTGAGCTTATAACGGCGATTTCTTCAAAGGCTGCGTCAATCGTAGTCTTACGAGGGTCAACTTGATGAGTATAGTTCTTGATCATGATAGATTCTTAAATGCAAGGTTATATTTTTAAAAGACCCTCTAGCTAACATATTTAAGAATATCAAGAGGGTTTTCTTAATTAAACCGTCTAATGCAAGTAGCATTTACTTTAAATTTGTTAAAAAAGGACACTTAAACTGTCCTATTTTGGTACCAAACTAGTGTTAAGTGGTTCAAGGGGCTTGTCAAGTGGTATAAAGTGCTTAAAAGTGCTGGTCAGGAGGTCCTAAGTGGTCCAAAGTGTTGGAATTAGGCTTGTAGAGAAATGCACACAGCTTGGAGAAGACGAAGGAAGCTCAAGGCACACAGAGCTCAATGTTGTTTGAGTGTCCCATACCTACCATAGCAGTAGAGGATGGCCTCCTACAGATGATCATTATCCCACAACGATTCAAGTCGAGGGAAAAAATCCCCGATGTTCTCATGTTTCACTTCACATCTCAACTCCAGATGCTTTAGTTGCACAGGATGAGGGTATGCATAGAATTGGATTCTTGATTCTGGTGCAAGTTTTCATGTCACACCGCATAGAGAGTAGTTTTCCTCTTATGCATCCATGCATGGCATAGTCAAGCTTGGTTATTCCTATGAGCTTGACATTATTGGCATTGGTGATGTGAAACTTTAGATGCACAATGGTACTACTTTTGTGTTGCAGAATGTCAGACATGTGCCCAAGCTTACAAAGAGCTTGCTTTCTATAGGGCAATTGGATGATCTTGGCTACACTACAATTTTGGTAATCGTTCTTGGATTATCCGCAAGAACAACCTTATCATGATGAAAGGTAGTAAAAATGGATCCCTGTACTCTTTGTTTGGTTTTGAGTGTCGATGAACACTCTATCTATGTTGTCGAGCTGCCATCTACTGAGTTGTGGCATAGACGGCTAGGGAATATTAGCCAAAAGGGAATGAAAACACTTCAACGTTTTGGCTACTTACCTGTGTTATATTACACGGAATTTCCATGGTGTGAGCATTGTCTATATGGCAAACATACTAGATTGGCATTTTTGCCATTGAATAAGAAAACTACGCGAACTCTAGACTTGGTGCACATTGGTGCACATTGATTTGTGTGGTCCAATGCCACATAAAACTCTGGGGGGGACGAACTACTTTCTCAAGTTCATAGATGATTCTACCAGAAAGTTGTGGGTGTATCTCCTTAAGCATAAGGAAGAGGTCTTTTTGACATTCCAAAAATTCCCTCGCCATGGTTAAGAACCAATCAAGAAAAAAGCTCAAAGCTTTTCACACGGACAATGGTGGAGAATACATCTCCATGGAGTTCAAGGATTTTTGCAATAGAAAAGTCATTTGGTGGCAATTTATTGCTCCATACACACTTGCACAAAATGGGATAACTAAAAGAATGAATTGTACGATTCAAGAGCGAATTGTCTCTATGATGTCTATGGTGAAGCTTACTCCATAGTTTTGGGGGAAGTTGTTCTAACAGCAGTGCACATCATCAACTAGTTCTCCTTTGAATTTCAAAATTCCAGAGAAATTATGGACTGGCAAAACACCAAGCTATGAGCATTTACGTGTATTTGGATGTGAGGCTTATGCACATGTGCCAAAAGAACTTCGTCGCAAGTTAGATCCCAGGTCACACAAATGCATTTTTATCAGCTATGGTGCAAATGGAGAGATGGGATATCGTCTCTGGCACCCAGAATCAAACAAAGTCATTCGTAACTCACATGTGATTTTCAATGAATCAAAAATGTACAAGAAGCCCATCAAAGAAGTTGAGTACATACGCGTTCTTTTTGAGGATATAGCCTCTGAACCAACTCAATTCAGTAGTGTTGCACCTACTTCTCAAGTGCAAGATACTACTATTGCTCCGAAGAGACGTCCAACAGTCAGGCACTGAGATGCTCTGAGAGAGTATCACGTGCCCCCGAGTAGTTTGAGTCGGGTATACACCACATTTTGGTCATTGACAGTGGAGAGCCAACCTGCTACAAAGAAGTTAAAAAAATGGACGATAGCGTTAAGTGGGAGTAGGCTATGCAATCAGAATACAATTCGATTGTGGCTAATGAGACATGGAATTTGGTTGAATTATTAAAAGGCAAAAATGCTTTACCTTGCAAGTGGGTATACAAGAAGAAGTATACAACGGAAGATCCCGAGCCTAGATATAAGGCTCGTCTAGTTGCCAAGGGTTTCAAGCAGTAAAAAGTTGTGGATTTCGATGAAATTTTATCTCCATTAGTCAAGATGACTACACTTCCCACTGTGCTTGGCTTGGTTGCTATCCAGGACATGGAACTTGTCCAAATGGATGTGAACACAACATTTCTTCACAGGGATCTAGATGAAGATGTCTACATGAAACAATTAGAGGGCTTCGGTATGTGAAACCCAAAAGCCAACGAGGGCAAAATTGGTTTGTAGACTTAAAAAGGCACTCTACGGCCTCAAGCAAGGTTCAAGGCAGTGGTATCAAAAATTCAACAAATTCATGCAATCTCAGGGTTACATAAGAAGTCAAGAGGATCACTGCTTATACACAAAAAGATTGAATGATAGTTCTTTAATCATCTTGATCTTGTATGTAGATGATATGCTTATCGTTGGCAAATCGATTGATGAGATCAATCAGTTGAAAAAGATGCCAAGCACTCAGTTTTCCATGAAAGATTTGGGAGATGCCAATCACTTTCTTGGTATGCACATCAATAGAGACAGGCAACGTGGAATTCTTGAATTATCTCAAGAAAAGTACATTCACAAAGTCTTGCAACGTTTTAGTATGGAAGGTGGGAAGTCATTGAGTACCCCAATGCAAGCATCATCTCCAAACTTAGCAAGGAAGATTCTCCCAAGACAGTGGCTGAGAAAGAGGAAATGGTGAAAGTGCCATATTCTTCAGTAGTTGGCAGTTTGATGTACGCTATGGTAGCCACAAGACCAGACATGGCACATGCAGTGGGAGTGGTTAGTAGGTACATGGAAAACCCTGGCAAGAAGCATTGAGAAGAAGTGAAGAAAATCCTCAGATATCTGAAAGGTACAACTAGCAAGTGTTTACGCTTCGGAAACAGTGATGCATCTATTGTAGGTTACACAAATGCGGATTATGTGGGTTGCGTGGATCATAGAAGATCCACATCTGGCTATGTGTTCATGTTTGTTGGAGCAGCTATCTCTTGGAGATCGTGTCTCCAAGATTGCACATCTTCATCTACCACTGAGACAGAATATGTTGTTGCGTCTGACGCCAGCAAGGAAGCCATATGGCTGGCTCGTCTAGTGGGAGATTTGGGCATTCACGAGGTTCCAGTACTGCATTGTGATAGTTAGAGTGCCATTGCTTTGGCAAAGAATCCGGCGTTTCACTCAAAATCAAAACACATAGAGGTCAAATACCATGTGATACGAGATGCATTGGCTATCAAGCGCATTGAGCTTGTCAAGGTTCACACTGACGACAACCCCGCAGATGCTCTCACAAAGAGCCTAGCCTCAGAGTGATTTACACATTGTATAGAACTTATGGTGAGGATGAAGCCTCGATGATGCTTCATCAACTTTGTATAGACTAACTATACTAATGCCACTATTGGCCACCATGACCTTCAAGTGGGAGGTTGTTGGGGTGTAGGCCAGGTGGCCGTGGAAACCACCCTTGTACACTTTTGTTTCACCTAATCAATATAAGGAGAAAAAGAGAGAGTGTTGACTCTTCTCTTTCTTCTCCACTAACCCAAACAGAGACTGTCTGTGTATCATCCCCTTCCCCATTCTCTTCTTCCTCTCTTGCACACTCCGTACAAGCGCACTACATAAAGTCTCAGAAGACTTCACCACACCATTCTGACCAAATCAAACCAAGATATCAATGGTGGAAAAAAGCAATCAGCATGCTAAAGCATCCTGATGGTACAATCAAGCAAAGAGCACAAAAGCTACAAGATTTTCTCTTTGGAAGACAGCATCAGAAAACCTCGACATCAAAAACCCTTGAGTTGATTACTCAAGACCCAACTCTTGCACATCATAATGATTTTAACTGCATTGATCTTCAAAGCATGGTAGAGCCAACCAAGGCTATGCATAGACATGATTGTTCAAGCCATGCACACAGTTGTCCTGGAGTACGCCATCTAGGAGGGGTGGAAGGGAACTAAGTAATTAAGGGTAATGTTTGAAGAGGGAGGAAAAAGTTTGATGTTAACGAACTAAGTAATTAAGAGCAATGTTTGAAGAGAGAGGAAAAAGTTTGATGTTAACGTGTGATTTTTGCAAAATTACCTAATAATGCTCTTATAAATCATCAACAGGGGAATTTAAATGTTAATATCTCCCCGATGAGTGTAAATAGTGTATATACTATCAAAAAATAGTCTTTTTTGGTTAATTTTCATGATTTTTCTTGATATTGGGACTTAAAAATGGAGAAATCCAACAAAAAACAATAAAGTTGTGTTTTTCAATGGATTTTCTTAGTTATTGGATTTTTATTTACTTTTTTAGCTCATTTTGTTATTTTCTTTGATTTTTTCAATAAACATGTCAAAAATTAATAATAAATAGCAAATGAGCTCAGATGGAAAAATTGAAGATACGTTGATGATCAGAAGGACAAGGCGGACAGACACAAAAAAATTTCAATCAAATCGGCAGATGGAAGCGAAAAGCCTAAATTAGACGGCCAGGCCTACTTTTGCAGAATGAGCTACAGGAGTCCGATTGGAATTTTTTTGAGTCTAACATAGATTTCACGGCCTAGTAGGACTAACAGGGGAATTTGGAAAAAATTGGTTCGGGAAGTCCGAGTATATATACCCAAGGTAGCCTAAAATCACCTCATTTCTACTTGTTGCCTTTGGAGAGAGCTTTTCGACCTTCTTCGCGCGCATTTTCTGGAGTCCACAGTTGCCTGTTTTCAGTGCCGTTTCACACGAGACATGAGTGGTAAATTCTATACTTATCAATGATCCATTCTGTACGGCCGGTATCTAGTCTAAACCCTAGGAAAAAACCCTAGAAGCCGAGCAGTGCACGAAGACCTACGACCAAAAATTGACCATAGCGGCCTGTCAGCTCAACCAAACCAGACGAGACTTGACCTGTAGCATGCCCCCCATATAATAGAACACTTCTATATCAACAATTGACCATTCGGCAGGGTCGAGGGGGGTCCCAAGTAGAAAATCTAGGTTTTTGGCAAATGCTAGAATTGGATTCTGACTCCACAGACAGCTTATAGATTGGGTCTATATACAATGTATATGGTTGGTTTCATAAAATCAATCAAGGCAAGCCCTCGGAAAGCAGAAAACGGCTCGAAGGCTACAAAGCGTCAAATTTGACATACGAGGTCAAACTGACTCCAAATGGGCCAAAATTGGAGGAGTTGCTTCAGGACTATGTAGCGGACAAGTCCATAGCTTCAAAAGTAACTAACCAACTCCACATGCCATGTAGTCACAAAAATCGGTGATTTCAGAGTTGACAAAGCACAAAGTGATGCCAGCAAGACAAAACTTTACCAAATTCAATTTAGGACTTGTTTTAGGTGTATAGAATATGTTTACGTCAAGATTTTCAAGTTGTGCAAAAAAAAAGTGATTGCAGTAAATAATCATGATTATTTACTTTTGCAATTTTTTGGCTTGAAAATGGTATCATCACCTCACCTATCACTTGTGCACACCTATTACATGCCACATTTCAAGTATGAGCCAATTTGATCAACGATAACTTGGAAAATTATCAAAAAACGCAAAGAAGTCCTTTCAAGCCAATTTCTGAGTTATGAGTCACATTTTTTGATCCAAATCACCTCATATCACATACACATGGTCTACATCATGCTTAGAACCAAGTTGCACCAAAAAACATTCATTTTGATGAAAAAGTTAATAATAGCCATTATTTACTTTTTTGCCAAGATGGAGGAAAATTGTAAGTTTGCCCTCATGGGACCAAAGCACATGATGTCCTAAGGCCACTAACCAAGTTTGAACAAATTTGAAGCTCAAAATTTCTTTATATCTATTGTTTCAGAGACTGAAAGCCTAAATTTGGCACCATTCTCACCATGTGCACTCAAATCAGCCCACACTTCACTCAGGGTATCTAATTGATATGTATTTCAAGCCCATGATGCCAAAATTGCAAAAAGGAAAAAAAAATCATCAGTTGTAAATAATTGCGATTGTTTACTTTTGTTACAAATTTTTTATTGGACTTCATGATTTTGATCTTTACATGTTTTTATGCATCTATGCATGTTCAAAAATTGATTTGAAGCAAATTGGACTCAATTTGTTAGCAATTCAGAGACTGAAGGACATTTTAGAGCGAAATCTGACAAATTTTCTAACTTTGGCACTCTATTCACTTAACAAGAACATTGGAGGCCAAGAAGAGGGTCACTCAAAAAGAGAAGCTGCAAGAGTTGCCACCATACCAACTGGACCCTAGTTCAGTAAAGACAGCCAAGGCAACATATCTGTCCAAAGAACAACTTGAGGAGAACAACACAACGATTTTCACAGGCAAGTTTAAAAGTGAAGAAGGACATCAGGTAGAGCTGCTCCTGTTGCCAAAAGAGGTCTATGATATTGTGGCAAAGCTCGAAACAAAAGAAGCTAACAGGAGGCTGGGACTCAGAGAATTCTACGACCAAGAACCATGTGGTGTAGACTTCCAGAAAGCCTATGAGCTTTTGTCTACAATCAAGAAAGATGGAACAGCCCATATTACTGACCAGCAAGGGCAAAAAGTAAAAGAGGTAATTATGAAAGAAATAGGGACTGAAGCTCTCAAGTTGACGACATAAGGGATGACAATGAGAGCTAGAGACAGAAAGACAGCAGGTACCTTCACCAAGGAGACCGTTGCGGCTATCTTTGCTGCTCTCATCTAGAAGCAAGTGGAAGAACCAGCACGGTTATATCACCAACACTTCCACTTTCTAGCAAAGAGACCGCCAAGGTATACAACACCCAATCATGCAATTGCGGCCACATTCAGACAAGTGTTAAAGTCGACAATCAGGCAACCCATTGATCATGCACAGTATGTGCTATCCACGTTGCAGGGTACCAAGAAAGAGGGCAAGATAACTATCTGGGAGCACCTGAGGTACTTACAAGGATAGCATACCATGTTATCGGCATGGCAGACAATTTGCCACCTGCCCCAGATCAAAACACATGGATTGTGTCTGCACAGACATCTCCTCAAGCCACAAGGTCCACAAAAAGAGCTTACAAATCTGATGAAGAATCTGTCGAGAGCTCTCCTGAAGCACATAGCAATGAAAGCTCATACAACGAGGAAATAAGAGCCCGGATTGAAGATATGAAAAGAAAAGTAGTGGTTGCACATCAAGAGGAGCCTCAACAGAAAAAATCAAGATTTGAAAGGGAGAAGCACACCTATGAAAGTATCCGCCAAGCTGCAGGAGAGGACCCGGGAAAGTGGGTACCTAAAGAGGTAAAAGGACCTAGAACAAAGCACCCTGCAAGGAAAGAGGCAGAGGACCCCACATATTTTTTGGAATGCATCTACGCAGAAGTGGAAGCGTTAAAGCTAAAAGAAGAGGTAGCCGAGCAAGAAAGACAAGTTGAAGCGACACAACAACGTGAAGCCCAGCATGAACAGAGTGAGATGTGTCCCAGACCATCATCACCTGCTATGGAACAACAAGACCACCCCATGCTAAGCCCTCCCCCATCACCAATAGTTAGACCCACTGAGGGCGAGCAAATTAAAGAAAAAGAGCCAAAACCGCAAAGAACAGCAAGTCATGAACCACAGGAGGCAACAAGTTTTGAGCAACCAAAGGCACAAGAAATAGAAGCCACCCCGTCTACCACCACCCAGCAGGAAATGGCCGAGGCATCCACGAAGTCTCAAGAAGACAAAGCAGCAGAGGCAACCACACAGCCACAAATAGAGGTAGAAGCGTCGCAACCAGTAATTCCCATAGTCCCACCCAAAGAGCCACACACAGAGACTGTTGAAACATCTAGGCAGCTCACATAACATGAAGACTAGTAGACAAATGATGAAATAATTCTCCAAGTAAACGAATATGCAAAGCAGATGCAGGAGATGACATAGAAAATGCAATCAGCAGCACTTAGTCGCAGTGCTAAGGCTAGAGAGTTAGAGATGGTGATAGATGCTCTCCAAGGAGAGCTAGAGGATAGATTGAATGTCATCACTGATCTGCAAAAATAAATCCAAGAGTTAAAAGCTGAAGTTGAACAACACTAGCTGGCCAGAGAAAAGCAACAAAAGAAAATGGAAGAACTAGGTGAACTTCTCACGAAGTTATCAAACGCCTGAAAAACAAAAGATGAACAACTGACCGAGGTTACCAACGAACTCTTAACTACAACTCTGTCAGTTCAAAAGATCCAAGTACAGCTCGACGTGGCAAACACTTCACTACAATATTCAGAGCAGAGGATCAACGATCAGGAAACCTTCTTGCGACAGATAAGAGAAAATCCCGTAGTTGTCTCGATCAAAGGTACAAAAGAAGTGTATAAAGTGCTAGAGAAAAAGAATAAAGATCTCGAGCTAAAGCTAAAGCTAGAGCAGTCACAACGTAGAGACCTTGCATTAATACGGGTACAAAGAGAAGAAGAGTTGCTCAAGGAGATAGTAGAGCTCAAGAGAGTTAATCAGCTACTGTGAGATGGACAGCAAGAGATGCACGAAGAGGCAGGTACATCAGAACAACCCCACATTGAAATTCCCTCAGTCTCTTTCGCTAAAATGGAAACACAACTGGCAGAAGGGCTAGGCGGAGAAGACGACTTTCACGTACCAATAACAGAAGCCGATGAAGTGCCAATGGTCCAGCTGTCAGCTGAAGAAGATGCACTTAAGGAGAAGGCTGCCAAGGAGACGGATGAGCAATGGAAAGCAGTGATGGATTGGGGGTTGAGAGTTCTTCATTCTGTCAATGTTACTCAACTCACTCCCAACCAAATCAATGCACAATGGCATCAACAATCACTACCATATCCCTTGATCAAGGTAGAGCTGCTACAAGTTAAGGAACAGCTATATAAAGACATGCAAGCAGAAGGCGCAGATGAAATCCACCCCAAGTGGAGAGAGAGCTGGTTGAACAAGAATCCTAGATACTTGATTCTATTCACAAGAGCACCGGGGCACTTCGAAAAGACCCGACTTTTTGTCTTGTACCAAGAGTAAGCACGTGGCAAACACATGAGGCAATGGCAAAGAAGCGGCCTACATGGCTGAATTATCCGAGATTGCTAGCTCTAGAAAAGGGAACGCCAACAAAGGAATACATGGTGAAAACCCTAACGAGCGCCATGGCATTCTTCAAAAGTCTCCCTGATCTCTCATGTGCTATGCTCTACAAAATTTTCTGAATGCTGCTCACATGCATTGAAGCCTTTCATGAGCCAGAGCAAGCAAGAGCACCGTGGATGTCCTTCCTCGAGGGCAATAAGGGTCTATGCTATGACCTCAACGGTCAACCTTCCGAAGAAGTCCTTTATGGTTTCTACGCCTGCTACATGTTCTTGCCATCTCATCATATGTCGGTGTTTGAGGAAGTGTTCTACACAGGTTTTTCACTTGGAAAACGAAGACTTTTGGCCAGTGATCAGCAACCTAACTTCCAGATTCGTAGGCTACTCCGCCATCGAGCTAAAGAACAGAGTCACTATGCAATTTTTGCAGGTTCCAGACAAAGACAGAAGATCAGATATGAGAAAGCTTTACATGCACTTAAAGACCTCCTCACCAGCCGTCAATCCAAAAATTATTTCAGCCCATAAAGCTGTCTCAAGGGACAACACATACGAGGAGGGGGGAATGTTAGCAGCAAGCTAACTCGGATACCATTTTTTGGAGCTCTCATTGTAAAAACATATATTATTTTGATGATCGGGAGTATTGTAACTCTTATTTTCCAGATAAACTTTGTAATTGATGAGCTAAGGCTACAAGATTCCAAAATGTATCAACCTGTCTTTAGTTAGAGCTCCAGATTGTTAGTTTTGACCACCAAAAACCTTGGCTAAGGTATAAAAGCCAATTTTTGTAAGTTATTTTTAAGTTTTGGATAATGAAATACACAGTGTGAGCTAACGACGCTCACTTCTCTCCTTCTCGTGCTTTCTACTCCCTCCCCGATTGTCACATTGCAGTCGCGTCCGTTGCATTGCAACCGTAGGTAAGAGCTCTACACATTGACGTAAGCATTTCACGGTATTTCGTAGCTTTTGGCGTCTTCGACCCGTGACCTAATTTCATCATAAGTAAGAATTTACACTTCAAAAAAAAAACTAAGCATAGACAGGGTATTGGAGCATCATTGCTAAGCATTTAGATGCATTCTAGGTCGAAAACGACTAGGTCAAAAATCCACTACTGTTAGTAATCGCGATTTTTGCACTTGACCTAAAGTTAGATTTGAGACTATAAGCATGTGTGCTTAGGTCTTATAAACATGTCCTAGAAGTTTCATTACGTTTGGATGCCATTTGATTCTGTAATAACGGATGTGATTTGTTTGCCAATGAGCGATTGGCTTTTGGTGATTTCACTCACTTGAGTGTAGCCTGAGTTAGATGCGAGTTGTTTGTTGTTTTCCAAGAGATTGAAAACCTCTTGTAGCCTCTATACACTATTCGAGTCAGCTTCGTCCCATGGATTGACAATTTAATCATGGTTCTCGCTACATCTGCAATAAGATAGGAGTGAGGTTAGACACCCGTCCCACATCTAGTATGTAAGCTTAAGAGATGCCTATATGGTTTGAAGTAGGCACCATGGGATTAGTATCATAAATTTGATGCTTTTTGAAAGTTTCATGGGTATAGGCAAGTCAAAATTGATCATTGACTCCAAACAAAGAAAGATACACATGGTAGTCTTTTGATTTTGATTCTTTATGTGGATGATGTGTTCATCGATGGGAAGAACACTCTTGAGGTGGATGCATTGAACTTGAATATCTATGAGAAATTTAACATAGAGAATTTGGGTGAAGCAAATAATATTCTTGGCATGTGCATTCTGCGAGATATGGCAAAGAGGGTTATTTATTTATTAGAGATCAAAGAAAGTCTAGTACAGTTGCGTGTATTGCAATGTTCCAATATGAAGGGGAGAAATCCGTTACCTACTCTTTACCTCCATATGCAAGATAAGGAGGGTTCTTTACTTGTCATAGAAAGAGTGCATTATCTTCGTAATCAAGGTTTTAGTATAGAGGAGGAAAAGTTGTTATCTACCCCATTGCCTCTATATGTGAAACTAATCCAAGAGCATTGTCCCAAATCTAATAAGACATCAAATGCTAGGAAGGAAGCTATATTGCTTACTTGTCTAGTGGGAGATATGGGCATCAATGTGCAAGTTCTAGTTATGTATTGTGATGGTCAAAGTGCTATCAATCTAGCACGGATTCCAATGTTTCATACAGAGATAAAGCACATTAATGTAAGATATCAATTCATTCATGAGGTGCATTGGGGACAATCACATAAAGCTTGTCAAGATTCACAAAGATCATAACCTTGTTGATTTACTAATTGAAGGTATATCCGCTTAGAAGTTTGCACATTGTTAAGTGCTTATGGGAATTGGGTAGGGATCTCAACTCTACACACTTTGCATATATGTCCATAACTTGCTAAAAAGCACATTGTCTTTTAAGTGGAAGCTTGTCGGGTAAAGGGCCATTGTACCCTGGACCTGCTAATCATAGTAGTTTATCAACTTCCAATCTTGAACCATTCTTTGAACATTAGGCAAAATTTGGACTCACAAAGGGGCCCTTTAAGGAGTTTGACTCTATCAAAACGAGCGCATGGATAAATTTTTGCAAACAACTCCAAAGTTGGCGGAGGTTTGACAGTTAGAATCTCCTCTTCAAGCTCTATCTACTGATATATAGCACGCCATGAGATTCTTTATATTTTAGAAGATTCTTTTTTTTATTCACCTATGATGTGACACTAGATGTTGGACAAGTCTGTGAATCGAAGTGAATCACAAAAAGAATCTTCTAAAATATGAGGAATCTCATGGCGTGCTATATATCAGTAGATAGAGCTTGAAGACAGCATTCTAACTGTCAAACCTCCGCCAACTTGGAGTTTGTTTGCAAAAAATTATCCATGCACCCGTTTTGGTAGAGAGAGGTAAAGTCAAACTTCTTAAAGGGCCCCTTTGTGAGTCCAAATTTTGCCTAATGCTCCTACAAACAACATCTAGAACCTCTCCAAATTAGTATACATTGTCTCATTATGAAGAAATTCTTATATCTGAAGAGCCCTTTGCCTCCTCAGTCTTTTGTTGAGTGTTATTAGAGCAATAGTGTGATGTCGGTCTGAGTCCAAATATGAATTAGAACTAGAATTGATCATAAGTCATTTACTCTTATCATGGAGCTAATTTATAGGCATGTATTGAACAATGGCGTGTTGTGTATTTAGCTGAATAGAACCAGAATTCATTTGTTCTTTATGTTGGGTGTCTGATTGGGTCTATTGCTATTGTTGTTGCTGATTTTGACCAGACTAGGTCAGATCTCTATGCTAATGCTGATTACCAGGCCTGTCGATACACCAATTAATCTCTCTATGTGAGAGGTCATCAAGTCTATATGGAAATTAAAATCACAACTTCTCTCTCGTATAAACCTACCCTGTAAATAAAAAATCCTGATGTAATCCACCCTTTCATGCATCCCAAAACCCGTCTCCTTTGTCTTCTTCCTCAAGATCCCTTCCAAAAATCCCATCACTCCTCCTTCTTGTTCCTCCTTAGTGCACTCCCTTTAGGGCCTTTTTCTTCGAGCTTCCTGTCCTTTGATGTTGTCCGGAGAGAGAGAGAGG